>NC_045159.1:24480744-24544604 GCF_900700415.2 Clupea harengus
ATTTGCTATAGCTCCAAGTTTAAATGTGACGCTACATTACCATATTTAGGGTTGCAGGTCGACATCAATTTATTTTCCTAATCTTTTAACACTAAAACAGAACATGACATGTAGTCCTGCCCACTTTCCATTTAAGCTTTTACTGCCGTTTCTAAAATGACACTGTAGTGATGCCGAGCAATCGCCAGTTTTGTTTTCTCTGTTTAACTGTTTAAATACATAGAGTTGAGGTTTTCCTTCACAAGGCAGAGGATGTGGTAGATAAAACAACTTGTAGTGATAATAATTAAAGCAACACTATGCAACAATTTGCCCCTTTTTGAGGTATGTTTTTATAAGCAACTGCTTTTGATACCTTCAAAATCATCTTAATAGTATGTCATGTGAGGAAAAGATGAATACACCTGCCGTTCCCACTAGCTGTCGAGGCTGTGCGCTATGTAGTTATATGGTCCGGGACGGAACACCCAACAACAATATTGCCAAAAGGCTCCATTTGGCTTGTTGGCAGGCTATAATCAATGCCAACTGGGCTGTTGGTGGTGTTTGCACAGGTTTTACATACCTTTTATTTAGCTCGCTAGTTTTAGACCAAAAGATTTGAACATGTACGACACAAGACTTAGTGGGTGCGTATTAATAGATGTTTTATTTAACAGGAAGAAGCTTGCGAGGGTTCCTGAGGGATTTCAGTCGCCGTCAGCCTCAAGGCCGTCGGCCTCAAGGCCAACAACAAGGACAAGAAGAAGAGATGAGCCTTCGGTCACTCAGCAACATCTGATCAAATAACACCTCCCAGCAGTTCTACACGTCACTATTTAACAAAGACAAATATGAAATGTGAAATAGAATGATCAGAACCAGGATAAGCACAGTGTCTGACATGGGGCCATAGACAGGTCAGCTATGATGAGGTCCATCTATAGAGGCTATAATTAGGAGAGCTTAGGTCAACATGATCGAAATAATCTTTCTCGATAGACTTTTTCCTGAGGGCTCTGGTTCGCAACCTAAGGGTCCGGCAAATATCACAGGAGGTGTGCAAGGCTTTGTCTGCTCTCAGGTTGTAAAGTTGTAAAAATCAAATTTGCACTTGTTGAATAAAATCATAAAACACACTTACTGTATAATCAACACATACTGTATACTATATATGTGAACCAGAGTTCACAGGATGTGTATGTGCATATGCAACCTGTTTCAGTACTGTATAATTGGTCTGAAGGAGATCTAGGACAGAGGTATGTGTGTATGCATGTATGTAGGTACTGATTAATCACTTACTACGTTGATAATGAATCATTATTATTCTTTTGGTAAGAATGCGTGTGATTATAGGCCTACTCTGTTGGGTTGTTAAAAGAAACATTTGTCAAGCTTATTGTAGCCTACTGTCCTCCAAGTGTGTATCCTAACACATATAGACACAGCCAGTCTAACTCCTTTCATGAAAGACGCGAAGTCAGGATGCAGCCTCCAAGCTCCAGGTTTATTGATGAAAAAGAGTAAAACTGAAAGTAATACAAAAAAATGCTTTATAATTACGTTATCGCATTCAAATCCGATTAGATAATAGTCTAGAATAAAAGTAGAATAAAGTCTTTTGAGGTCTTCAGTCTCGTTTCATTGAAGTATCTTAGCACATTTCATGGCAGCAGGATAAGTGATGTATGCTACAGATAATCAGAGAAATAAGAGAAATTACTAAAATCTATTTTACAAATTATAATCCACTGAAAGTATTTACGTCTCATACTTACAGACGATGCGTTCTGAGGAATTAACATAAATACAACGGACAAAAGAGAGGAGTGTTGTTGTTAATCCTATCAACGGAAAAGTGAATTTATCTGAGACTGCTCCTGTTACCGTGGAAACAATAAACAATAATTGAATCTAGCGTTAGTGGCTGCTGCAAATGGCCAACAGAAAAGCGAAATATTCTAAAATGGCCACTAGATAGCACTAAACTGCCAAACCTATTATCTATACTTGCCAGGGGCAGAACACTCCCCGCCTGGCATCTGTAAAATATGTCATATCAATATGAATTAAAGAAAAGGATACGTTAGTCTTCCTTTCCCAACAGCAAGACAATTTCTGTCACAGGTCTAAAAAACTTCTGAACTGTCCCTTCTCTGGTCACTTTTTTGGTCACCAATTTGCGGACTTTCCCATCCTGTCCAGGAAAGACAGCTGTGATGATTGCCATGGGCCAAGTGTTGCGAGCTGCTTGGGCATCCTGCAGCAGGACAAGGTCATTGACTTGAATGTTACGTTGTTCCTCTTGCCACTTTCGACGAGGTTGCAGTGTTTGGAGGTATTCTGCTCTCCATCTGTTCCAGAATCTGTTTGCCATATGTTGCACCTGCATCCATTGTCGCTTGTAGAGGTCTCTTTCCACAAAGTCTCCAGGAGGTGCCATTGAGCCACCCTTTTGAGTGAGTAAAGTAGGTGGTGTTAAGAGAAAGGGCGAGTCTGGATCAGTTTGGACAGGGACAAGCGGTCTGGCGTTCATGATGGCGGACACTTCAGCCATGAGCGTGCATAGAACTTCATGTGAGAGAGCTGCTTTATTCTGCATCAGCATAGAGTCCAAGATCTTACGTGCTACTCCTATCATGCGCTCCCAAACTCCTCCCATGTGTGAGGCATGAGGAGGGTTGAATTGCCATGTGCAGCTTTTCCTGAATTATGTAGCTTTGGCTCTTTCATCACGTCATTGAATCCTAGCTCCTTGCTGGCCCCAATACAATTTGTGCCACAGTCAGAGCGGAGTGTCTTTGCTGGACCCCGAATGGCAAAAAACCTCCGGATAGTGTTGATGCAGCTTGAGCTGTCCATGGACTCAATGATTTCGATATGAACAGCACGGACGCTCATGCAGGTGAATAGTATGGCCCAGCGTTTGCTCTGGACCTGTCCTCCTCTAGTTCTGCGAGCTGTTATGTTCCATGGCCCAAAGACATCCAATCCAACATGAGTGAATGGAGGTGACATGCAGAGTCTTTCTTTAGGCAAATCTGCCATTTTCTGCTTCTCTGCACTTCCACGAAGCTTCCTGCAGGTGATGCACTTGTGTCACACCTTACTAATGCACCTTTTCCCTCCTAGTAGCCACAGTCCTGCCGCACGTATGGCTCCTTCAGTGAGGAGACGCCCCTTGATGGAAAACTTTCTCATGATGATGGCAGATCAGAAGCAAGGAGATATGGTGGACACAAGGTAAGATAAGGGGGTGCTTCTCATTGTTACCCACCTCTGCATTGGGTAGTCTGCCACCAACTCTAATGATGCCTCCTTCATCCATGTCTTCATTCAGTCTTGAAAGTGGACTGTCTCTAGATACCGTTCTATTGTGAGACACTGCTTTGATTTCCTCAGGAAAGGTTGCTCCTTGCACTGACTGGATGATGACGTTGTTTGCTTGCAACAGCTCTACAGCGGTAAGTTGATCACAGTGATGCCAGCCTTTGCATTTCACATCGTTTCCAGCAGGAGCAGACTTGAATGAGCGGGCCACATGAATGAGAGAAGAGACAGCTTTGAGGAGGGTGGTCCACCGGGAGAATCTCTCAAAACGCTCAGGGCTGAACTGCTCTACACTTGTTTGAGTGACATATGTTGCTGCTTCAGGACGGATTTCAGCATCGCGATCTGGATCGATC
Organism: Clupea harengus; assembly: GCF_900700415.2. Taxonomy (NCBI): domain Eukaryota; kingdom Metazoa; phylum Chordata; class Actinopteri; order Clupeiformes; family Clupeidae; genus Clupea; species Clupea harengus. The sequence goes on from NC_045159.1 coordinate 24,484,413, forward strand.
AGATGAAACAGCTCTTGTGTGATTGTGCTTGAGACACGCTGTTTGCACAAGAATGCTGGTCCTGTCAGCCAGAAGGTTCGCCAGCTGTGATGCTAGAACTGGTCTCGAAGCGTAAATAATTATGCTCAGTAGGCACATAATGCCACTGTTCTGGACGGGTGAATTGTCTTATCCTTTGAACTCTGTTATGCACATATACTGTACGTAGAAGCGCTTGGTTTCGTTATATATGTATCCTAGAACAACTTTACTATCGCAGTAGAAGTCTATGGCGTCTGGCTCAAAGTCAATTTCATCCACAATGAGTTCTGCCATTTCTACTGCGAGCAACGCAGCACATAATTCAAGCCGTGATATAGTGAGGTCTACCCGAGGAGCTAACTTTGCCCTGCCTAGGAGGATAAATCCAAGCTGGCAGGCCCCATCATCATGTGTTGTTTTGAGGTAGGCCACAGCGCCAATTGCTTTGGTGGATGCATCTGAAAATATGCAGAGTTCTTTTCTTTTGGCCTTTGACAAAGACGGCGTTGTATAGGATGTGTAGCTGTCCAAGGTCCTTAAATGAGTGACGCCATGTTTCCCACTCCATCCTCTTATTCTCAGGCAGAGGTGAGTCCCACTCAATGCTGTCCACTGAGAGTTCTCTGAGCAAGAGCCTTCCATGGATTATCACCGGAGCTGCAAACCCAAGCGGGTCATACAGGCTGTTTACAGTCGATAGTACACCACGTCGTGTGTATGGCTTGTCATTGTCTGACACCTGGAAGCTGAACTGCGTTGTGTGTGTGGTGTTTCTCCATTGAGGTCGAGATCTTTGGGGAAGGCTTTCAAGACAGCGAAGCTGTTGGACACAATTTTGTGAAGCCTCAGATTGGACTCAGATAGCAAGGCCTGTGCACTCCGAAGGAGGTGATGGCTTCGGCTTCTGTGGGCATTTCAGGCGAGCCCATCATCCACATAGAAATTGCGCTCTATGAAATGCCCAGCAGCAGCGCCGTACTCCTGGTCACAATCTCTTGCAGCCCGTCTCAGTCCATATGTTGCCACGGCAGGAGAGGGGCTGTTGCCGAACACATGGACTTTCATGCGGTATTCTATGATGACCTTTGTCACAATGCCATAATCCCTGTGGTCCTCCCTTACCACAAAACAGTGGAACATCTGTCGAACATCTGCTATTATGGCGACGAGCTCCTTCCTGAAGCGGATCAGGACACCTAACAGGCTGTTATTCAAGTCTGGCCCGGTCAGTAGGACGTCGTTCAGAGAAACACTGTAGTGTTGTGCGCTGGAGTCGAACACGATCCTGATCTGATCAGGGTTCTTGGGATGATATATGCCAAAGGTCGGTAGATACCAGCATTCCTGGTCTTGTGGAAAAGGTTGGTGCGACCTCTTGTTCTTTCATTTTTGGTTTCTTTTCCAGGGTGTGGCGCAGAGAGGAAAGACAACTGAGGGCCTGCTCTTTATTATTCGGGAGGTGTGGCCTGGGATGTTTAAAGGGAACACAGCTGTTGGCCTCATCTTTATACATGTGTTCATCCATAATTTAAGAATTTTTCATCTTCTATGGAAAGAGCAAGTTTGTTGTCATCTTTAGTTTTCCGAAAGACAAGATTTCCTACTGTTTTTTCCTTTGTTTTATTTTTCAGTGTGTGTGAGAGCTCCTTGATTTGAATGTGGCTGGGGCATGGAGTGAACAATGAGGGGCGTCCATTTTCCAGTACATTAGTCTTTGCACTGTAAACGTTCGGCTTGTGGGCCTTTCCCAGGCACATCTCACCTACTAACACCCAGCCAAGATCTAGCTTCTGGGCGAAGGGGGCGTAGTTAGGCCCACACGTCTGACTTTATGTGCTCTGAGCACGTCTCTGCCTAGCAGTAGGAGGATGTGTGCATTTGGATCTAGCTGTGGGATTTGTGATGCAATGGACCTTAAGTGTGGATGTTGCATGGCCACTTCAGGCGTGGGTATTTCGGCCCTGTTATCCGGTATTTCATTACATTCAATCAGAGTGGGGAGTGCAAAGCTGTTGCCACCACTAATTGGTTCGATGCGAAAACCGTCAGCCCTTCTGCCGCTCGTCTCCACTACACCAGCACAGGTCTTTAAAGAGTATGGTGCTTCAGTGTTGAAAACTTTAAAAAGGTCGAAAAAGGTCGGACCCATCCAATGACCTATTGCTCTGATCATCGAGCATGGCATACATTCTTGTGGCCATCTCAGGCTTCCTGTGTGGATATAATTTGATAAGACAAGTCTTTGCACATAATCTTCCTGTGCGGCCTTCTCCACAGATCTCTATGCAGTTTGTGCTGACATTAATGGATTGCTCCCGTTCTGCTCTCTTCCTCCAGTGTCTTTAGCCTAAAGCCTCTGCACTTCTTAAGGTGGGCCTTATCATGGATAGGGCAGTGCTCAGCCACATCATCTGTTTTGCTTGTGTCATTCTCATGACCAGTAGCGGATTCTACGTCTGTCCTGTGCATGGTCACAGCCGTTTTGTTTTTTAATTTAAGTGTGGGCGTGTGTCATGTGGATTGAAGCTGACGCTGGACAGAGTAAAGCTCGGGTCATTTCTTATTTTTGCATCGAGACACACAAAATCAGTGAAGAAGGAGAACGGAGGGTAAGTAACGTTGTGTTTGCTTTTGAACCTTGACCCTTGGTAGATCCACTTTTCGTGTAGTCCAAAGGGCAACTTTTCCACTATGGGGTTATTGCCACGGGCTGTGTCTAACACTATGAGCCGGGCAGATACCCATCTTCCTTTGCAGAGAGCAGCTCCATTAGAAGATCTCCTAACTCTCGTAGCTTGTGGTAGTCCCTACTGGAAATCTTGGGAAAGTGGTCTAGCTTGTTAAGGAGAGACTGCTCAGTGGCCTCTGGAGAGCAGTAGACTTCCTCCAGCCGCGCCCAGACCATCTGCAGGGCTGCATTTGGGGTTCTCTATGTGGACTGATCTGAGCCGTTTGACATAATTGGAGGATGCTTTGCCCAGCCATTTTGTCAGCAAATCTAATTCTTTGCTTGCGGACAGGTTCATTAATGGAATTTAAGAATGATGACTTCCAAGTTCTGTATGACTCTGGACAAATTGCTTTAGGCCTGTGCTGACAATTTCCCTGCATGCTAAATATCTGGCCATGTTCATCATGTCGTCAGGTGGACATTGCAGTGTGGGCGTGTATGGAGAATAAGTAAATCCAGGATTGCCTAGTGGGACGCTGGGTTGCGGTACGTGATGTGGCCTCTCTCTGTTTACAGGTGTAGGCTTCATAGGCGGACTAGGATTTTGCGTCAAGTGTGAGTATGGATTCTGAGATGATCCCTGATGCTGACGTTGCATGTTAAAGCAAGGGATGTATCCTCCTGCAGTAGAGGGAGGCCTTCTACTTCCTATCAGTGGCTCAGCTTTAGCCGTTCTGACTGGCTCTGGGTTAGGTGATGGCGCAGACAATCCGTTCACATAGTTCAGAAAAGCGCACAAGAGACTATCTAAACAGAACATCTGTTTCGGGCCATTAAAGACAACTTGCCTTATCATACGCTGTTCTAAGGCTTCATCATTTACGTATTATTCTGCCGCTTCTAGCGCTTCAGCCTCTGCTATAGCGGCGGCAGCCTCCTTTTCAAGAGTAAGGGCTTCTAGACTTGCTACACCTGTAAACAGAGAGAGGCCACATCACGTACCGCAATAACAGACAGTGCACATGTGTGCGTGCCACAGGTGTTCTACATACATGTGGACATATATCCATGATACTTTGCAGAGATTAACAGTATTTTCATCTGCAGACCTGAATTGCTCTCAGAATTCAATGTGGCTGGAACCATCCATGATTATGTGGTATCGATGTTGTGTGCGTCCAAGGGCTGTTCAATTTCGGCACAGAATGCTGCCAGCTGGGGTTACTTCAACACTGTCACCCATCAGTGGAACCTTGACATGTGAGGATGTCCTCTATATATTAACCAATAGCATTAAGCAAAGAAAAAACATGAGCGGGAACTTATTTGTCTTCGTCAACTCTATATGAATGGACATGCAATCTCTTTCAGCCTGAGAGAGGCTGGCTTTCCTGTTCATCTGCTCCCTGAGCCTGTTGAGTCTGGGACCTTTGCTGGACACACCTGCTCTGAATGGCATGGATGAAGATGCATGTCTGCATGCCAGTGTGCACATGCAGAAATGAAAGTAGCACCGCCCATGCCATTGTAAAGGCTTTGTTGATCGAATGTGGTGAAATGATTTTGTTTTTGCCTTCAGACTTAGACTTCACAAAGCGCGCAAGAACCTGAAAAAAGAGAACCATATGATCACAAACTAGCACAAAAACATAGCTTGTTTTGCAGTCACAGGGATAAACAAACATAACACAGCTGGTCTGTGAATATGTAAGTACTTGAGAGTGCATTAATAGCATGGTTTGTGTCTTCAAAGTGCTGCAGGGTCATCAGCAGTAGAGACACCACATCCTTACAGGCTTTTAGTCATCTCTGGAGATAACTCTCCATATCACCATTAGCCTAATTTCTCCTCAGTGTCTAAAGCCTGTTGTCCTTAAGCTTCTTGTCCTTCGTGTTAGCAGGCACCATGAGGCTTGTATGGATATTCAGAAGGGTTTGAAGTAACTCCTTTTTATATATTTTTTGTGTGCGTAAGTACCTCCATATTTCTTTCTGACCCCAATATGTACATACAATACAATGGCAATAATTTGAAGTTGTTTTGTGGTGTTATTTTCATTTAGCATCTGATACATTTTGAAAGCAATTTATTTTACAAAAATTGTAAATACCCTGTCAAACCTACTAAAATGAATCCATGTTGTGGGCAGCAGACACATTTAAGAAAGGTCGGTGTAATGTAAAATTGATAATGTCACTGTAATCTGGAATAGCAAGTGAGCCAACCAGAATTTGATATGATTATTCTGCCTAAAAAGACCAGAATCTGATTATTTGGGCTTTTTGCTTCTTGAAACCAAGATAATAAAATTCAGTCCATTAGAGGGGCAAGACAGAAATGGGTCAAAGAAATATAGTGCACCACAGGAAAGTGAACACTACTTTGTTACAAGTTGTTCATCAACTGATTTACAGAGATATGCCTTGTGGTACACTGAAATTCTATTGAACGTAAGAGATGGCAGTCCTTGAGATGTCCATGTGAATGTTGTCTTATAAAAATCAATAAGAAGGTAGGAACAAGAGAATCAAGTGAGAAAAAATCCAACATCAATGAGTCTGTTTTCCAAGTTTCTCAGCAACTCTAAACCTCCAAGTCGTCATTGTCTATAAATACACCGGCTCTCATTTCCTCATGTAAATAAAGAATGAGGAATGATGTAATACAGTGCATGTCTAATAGGTTAGACAAGGAGGACTTCATGGTTTAATGTGTCAAAAGGTGCACTTGGGTAAACCACAGCTGATAGATGATCAGAGAGGCCAGCTGCTTGATGGAAGTAGTCAAAATAGCTTATAATGTTAGCTGGAATTATCAATAAAAACCAAAAGCATATTACATCTCAGTTATCTACTCCTCGTAAAAACAACCTTAATGTCTCTGACTTTGCGGAAACATTTGCGAGAAGAGACAAATTCACTATTTGGATAAAAAAAAATGCGAGCAGAGTTAAAACAGCAAAAGAGTGACTGACTTAGTCACACTTACCATCAGAGAATTGTCAGTAGCTGATCCCAAACTTACATTTGGCAGTAGCCTCAATGGTGATTACAGAGCGGGCTTTAGGTGCAATAAAGCAGTTGTTGATTCATGTGGAATACCTGCAGTGAGTCATACAACTCAGATCAGCATTAACTTGTTTGTTGTGAGAGTGCAGGCTCAACAAAAAGGCAGAAAACCACTTTTTACAGTGTCCAAACTAAAGCTGCCGTGTATTTATCGTTTATTTGCAGCTATTCCTGGGCAAAAAAAAAGAGAAAGACATCAATCCAACATAAGAAAGTCAAAAAAATTAAGGCTGTAACATATAGGACCAGGGGTCCACCACAAAATGATCCATCCAGATCCACATATGTCCTTCTCCTCTTTAAATACTCTTGTCTTAAATACTCTATTGCTTTTTCAGCTGGGATTGTAGGTGTGGCAGGGAGCAGATTAAGAGCCAACGGGTGTGGTGAGTTAGCTCCCTTGTCTTGTCTATTGTCTCAATCAGGGAATTCCCCCATCTTCCCAATCCTATGGTCATCTCCCCAGGGTTCTAAAGCCCTTCTAGCATATCCCTAGGAAGATAAATGCCCCCAATGACCTCAATGGGCTCTAGTGGGACCCTGAGTGTAGCTTGGGGTACCACAGTGTAGAATTTATCCAATAACAACAGAGGTTCATGGATCTACTGACGCACGCATGTCTAAAACAAGTAAACCACTGGACTATAACATAGGAGGTTTGGAATTTACAATGAATCTGGTATTCAACCAGAATACTGAAGTCATTTACATACAATACAAAAGTTTAAAAAGTCTCAAACACCTTTGTTGAAAAGCTTCTTATGATGGAGGACCGATCATTGATCTTGGAGTATGGCAGAGTGATGTGTATTGCTGTCATGGCTCATATGCAAGGCTATAGATCATGTGCAGTCTTGTGTAGAGATGAGTTGGGGATGACCTCCTAACACCTCTTCATCTGCAGACATGCCCAGTAGAAGGGACCCTGAATTGCCTTAGATGTTCAGATGTGCTGAATTCAAAGCTCAAGCTCAAGAGTCGTTTAGCAATCGGAAGGTTGCTAGTTTGATCTTGATTCCTCCTCACCAAGTGTTGAAGTGTCCTTGAGCTAGACATTGAACCCCAAACCACCCCAGATGAGCAGGTTGGCAACTTAGATAGTAGCCTCCGCCATTGGTGCACGAATGGGTAGATGTCTGAGGCATTCATGTTAAAAGCGTTTTGAGTTAAAAAGCATGATATGAGTTTTACCAATTACATCTATTCAGAAATATTGCACATGAAATATGGCTTTTCCCTCATGCAGGCATTATAGCATCCAGACATCACCATGGGTACACCAAAGGGCAAAGACAGGAAGCCATTCATCCTGGAAGTGGATGACAGGACTGACGAAGAGCGTGCACAGAGCCAAGAACAGGAAGCAAAGGATCACTGGGCATCTGCTCTTCGACTGGGTCCAACTGAAAAAGACAAAAGCCCTATGGACTCTGAATATCAAGAGGACGTAGGAGAGACCACTCCGCAGATCAAAATCAACAGGAAATTCATCAAGTGAGTTATGATGTCACTTGTCATAATTCATAATAATCACTACACTTTGTATAAAAATTGTAATTTAATAATTACATTATATTAATATTAATATAAGCACACAATCACAGCAATTTTTCACTGAAATGTTTACAGATTTTCCATTTATTCTTCACGTATATTCAGGTGATCATCCATATAAAATTTAAGTTAGTAAAATGTCTGTGTAAATTTTATTTTTGCTAAACCAATCATAGCAAAAAATTGACTTTTTACATTTCATTGACATATTTAAAACATCTCTGTGTCTTGTTTAACTGTCCTAAAATTGGTATTAATGCTTAACATAATCATAGAGTCAAGTATGAATGTTCTTCTATTGACTATTGGACTCAAACATTGTCACCACACTAAAGTACCTACAATCTTTTCAGTTCCAAACAAATAAAATAAATAAACTATTCTTTTATAAAATGGCTCACCTATATGTAGTGACATCTTATATGTTTGTAATATTAAGTTACTTATTTATAAAAAGTCCTGTAATTCTATGGTTCCAGAATGTTGTCAAAGTTATGTTTTTCACATATAATCTTCTCTAATGCAGGGGTATCAGAGGAATAACAGGTGAAGCTGCTCAAGACAAAGACAAATTCGACATTAAAAGGCTCTTCACAGCAGTTTCAAGTGGAGAGGTTGCCCAGCTAGAGGGACTGGAGCAGTATCTGCGTCGTGCTATGAAATACCTGACTGACTCTGCCTGTAAGAGGAAAGATGACTCTCACAATGTAGAAAGATATAAGCATCTAACTATTTCTATTCGTGTCTCCAAAAGAAAAAACAATGTAAATGTAAAATATTGCCTCACTCCTTGTGTGATAAGAAATCAAGTATGCCTAATCGTTTCCTGAGGTGTCTTATATCAATTAAACGACTACAACAATATTATTTTAATGATAGTTACTAACATTCTACAGAAGCCCCAAATAGAAAATTCTGATAGATAGATAGAAATAAATAGATTATTCTCTGTTCTCAACTCCCTCCAAAACCAGCTTCACACCCGACTCCAAACATGTATGGAAAATATAGTCGATACTAAAAAAAACATCTTCGTTTGGAGTCAATATTACTAGCTATATATATTGTTTTGCAGCTTCTCACATTTAATGCACGAGGATCCCTCGAGGATCCAGCTCACATTTAAACCCATGTGGAACAATAACAGGAAAAAAGCTTTAGAAAACACCATCAGGTTACAGAAACATTCACTCTCCTAACTTGTGGAACTCATCGTATCCTGTTTACAGTTTAAGTGTTGTGTGACATAGGCCCTATGTCTTTATCAGAGGTGTAAAAAGTACTGAAATATTGTACTCAAGTAAAAGTACCTATACTTTGATGAAATTTTACTTAAGTACAAGTAAAGTTACCCATCTAAAAATCTGCTCAAGTAAAAGTAAAAAGTAGTTCATTTAAAATGTACTTTAAGTAAAAGTTACTTAGTTACTTCCAACAACTTGTTGGGGGTCGCTCCTATACAGTGCAAAAAAGGACAAGGGGTCATAAATCCAATCCAAAAACTAGTTATTTTGAATCAAAGGAAAATCTTTACAAATATAAGTGGAATAATGACATTAAACATGTCAAGTTGTCCACACAACATTTAGGACCTTTCGGGAGGTATAATGTGCCAAATTGTGTTCAGACCATCCCATAAAACATTTTCAAATACAAGTTTTGACTTCTATAATCACTCAAATAAAACCAAAAACAACCAAAATGTAAGTGTGAGGGCACTTGTTTTAAAGACAGAACTGAGGAATTATTTGATAGCAGACTGTGCTCTTCCTATGTAATAATAAGACATGAACCACATGACGGCAGCAATAAAAACGTATGTGTGTAATGTTGTTAGAGCACCTGTAGTCCTAAAAAGCAAATGTGTAAGATAGCATAATATGCTAACGTACTGTAGCTTGCTAATCTTTTTTAACAAGTTTGAACAGGCAAAGGCTGTCAAGCAAGCTTTCAGTTTGGAATTGTGCGAAACTACTATTGAATATATCAATAAACGACCAGTATCTCAATTAATTAAGTTAAAGATCTGACATTTAGGCCGTTAGAGGTCTGTAACGTTATATTAAAGGCCAGATGCACATTAGCATGCGACGCATCAGTGTCCACGCAGTGCTCCACTGCTTGTCAAGGTGCTGTTTTAATATCTCCATAGTGTTTGCGCAACTCATTGGGTAGAAGGCCTTTATTTTTGAAGTAATATATAGCATCACGTCAAGCACAATTTGTAGACACCTTGAAGAATATGTCAGTTCAAGATACTTGTTCATTGAAAAAAATTTAAATAAATAAAAAAAATATCGGCAAATGTTTCCCGGATTTTGGAAGAATATTCGAGACGCATCACAAAGCAAATAGCTATTTTCGCTGTTTATGGAGCCATAAAACTGAAGCTAACAATAGCAAGTTGACAACAACTACCTTAGGCAAGGCAAGGCAATTTTATTTATACAGCACAATTCATACACCGTGGTCATTCAATGTGCTTACCTTAGCCCGTCAGAAAGTAATGTTATTCATTGATAATCCTGTCACTCCTTGCCGTTTCGTCACTTTATCCAGCGTCAATCGGTTGATCACCTTAGCTGACAGCTGAGTTTTACATCCTGTGCCATACAAATAAATGCATTTGATGCATATTGCAACAGTTTTGCTGGAGGCACTCTACCAATGAACAGTTTGGAGTCTTAAATTAATGTGATAACTCCAAAAAGTTATTGCAGTGTTTTTTTTGTTTTTTTTACTGAGTAACGGATGTGATTTCCAATGTAGCGAAGTACTAGCCTGACGATGTCATACTCATAATTCTAGTCAGAATATGAGTCGGGGAGTGTTTCAACCGAACCAGAAAAAAAAAAAGGCCTCTTCGCTTAATTTGACCTATGGCTAAGCCCCGCCCCCCTTAGTTACTGTTGCTAACTCGGACAAGTTATCGGAGCTGACTAGAGTTTACAATGGCAGCTATCAGTGTCAAAACGATATCCCAAGAGGCTCTAGACAAGCTTTGGAGACAAAAGAACCTGATTTCGTCTAGAAGCCTTCAAAAGGGACTCCATTATGCAATGGAGTGATATGTATGAAATTTAAAACTAGATATGGGTGGATAACAAGCTTAAATTTGAGGCGAAAATGTACAGATCACTATGCAAGAGGGAGAAGCCTCATCTCACGGTCATCACAATTGCAGATAAATACATCCAATACCAACATTGTTCATGCACCGCAGGGAAAGGTTAAATTAATTTACCTTCAGTTAATTTAACTAATCTGGAGAGGCACTGAGATGTAGACCTACGTTTATTATAACTAGCATTAACCTGCCGCTGACAGGACAGTGTCCTAACTGTCTAGCTAGCTATCGTAACCGGCTTGCGTGTGTTATCGGCAAATGTTCACGTTGTCACGTTAACGTTAGCTAGTTTGAACCGTTTTAGCCAGAGATAACTTGCCTAAGCCTAGTATAACATCAGTGGTGAAAGTAAGCCGGTACTGTCAATGACAATAATGTGAATAATGAGTATGCCTAGGATCATGTAGGCTTAGTTGATTGCTTTAGCAGAGGAAAATTCCAACTTAACAAGAGTATGGCAGATAGCTAATGAACGGAGAGTTGACTGGTCTGCCACACAACTTCATCCACCGGAGACATTTGGCCCTGCCTTGTTTTAGTTTGGGAAATGGGATAAAATATACCCCATTGCCTATCCTCTCATGATACCTCGTATAAGTGTTGTATCTACCCCATGCACATCGTTTGACCATTTTTGTTCAACTTACATTACATCAAACCCCATAAAACAAGTGAAGAATCACGGTTTTTTTAATGCTACTCTATGGAGTTGTAAACTCAAGATGTCCGAGTGCAGTTGTTACTAAACTGCCATTGGCTCGCCTGCGTTCGAGGGGCGTGGCTTAGCCATAGGTCAAATTGATGGATCAACGACATTGGGCCAGCTAATAAATACAATTTTTACCGAATCCCGTAGGTAGGACGGCAAAAACATATTTTTGATCGACAAATGCCTTGATCGCGTTTCTCTGTTCCTCCTTCAAAATGAATGCGCTGTCGATGTCTTTTAAAACATCTCTATCTACACATATCTCAGCTCTCGAGCGGCAGCAATGTTTGTTGAAAACGAATTCAACCCAAGTGACGTGGTTGATTACATAAACATACATACAGGTATATATGTCTATGGTTGATTACGTTACAGTTGATCATCTGTCCATCATCGTATAAAGCCCGCCCTGACAATTTGATTGGTCTGATCAAGTTTTTGATCGGGTATACGACAATTCAACGTGACGTCACAACAACAAATAACTTACTTCCGGGTGGCTAACGTCGCCCCTGCCCATAGTAAACCTTAACAAACCAACAGGATTTTCCATGTAATTTAACCAGGCTACAAACACGTTTATTCATAATTGTGAATATGATAACAACACGTTTTATGAGTATGATCTTGTGAACTGAAAAAAGAGACGTTCCCGATGTCGTTGCTGTTGATATTTGTTAGCGAGTAACGGTCATATTGTAATGGTTTATTGTATCAAACTCGTAGTGACTGAGATCGCTACAATATCCAACTTAACGATGAACAATTTTCAGGACTGTTTGTAGCTTTCCAGCTATCTGTCTGGACACAAGAATGTTTCCATACAGATATTAATAAAGTACATATCTATCTATCTTATTGACAGTATTGAAAACTTTGTCATTGTATTGTAGATGAGCAGTTTTGAGGGTTTGTGCTCTCTTAGCAGATGTGGTTGGACTGGAGTTAGCTAACTCAGGTCCCAGGTGTTGTGATTGGGCAAAATCAGTGTGATCAGCAGGGTTTGGCCGACCTGCATTATAAAAAAAGATTAAGTAACCGTATCATAGCCAAGCCAGATCACGCCACTGTGTGTGGTTTGTTTATTTACAACAACGGGACTAGCATTCTCACGCTAGCAAGCTTGCACGATATGCTACCCAACGTTATGCTACCATTATGCTACCCAACAGCAACCCAACAAAAACGTTTTATAAATGACCTGTGAGAAAATGTCTTCCGCAAATCCGGTCATGAGTGGTTGGTTGCCAGCCTGTCCACAGTTTGGTACCGTTAGATGCAACGAGACCGCCCGGTAAACGTACTAAGGCTGGATCTGTGCTAGCGTTATCCACCTGTCTTAGTCTCTGTATCCAGATTTTCTGTTGGGTCGATTTAGATTTTACCGTGGGAAAACGGAAAAAAAGCCTAAACCTAATTCTTTACATTCCTTGGTACATCTGGTATTACAACCCCAAACACAACACGTCTTCGGCATGACGTTAATCGATTCGTAAATTAACTACTATTGTACTGTCCTCGTTGAGGTGTGATAACTTCAACTAGACAGCGAGCTAAACTCTCTTATATTCATAAAGATGAAGAATGTCTTGTATTCTTGTTTGCAGATTTATTCTTCAAATTGTACTGAATCCACGACAATAAATTCAAGTGATCAAAGGGTGAAAGAGTAAACTAGAACACAAAAAGCTAAATGTTGCAATTAGCCAAGTCACCTAGTTCCATGAAGTAAAGAAAGCACATGTTAAGCTAACTGTTAACATTTCCTAATAGCATCCACGTTTTAACATTGCCTTTTTTAGCATTATAACTACGTTTTTAAACAATGAAATTAACTTAGTTATAACAAGATACAGCGATGCCTCTGCTGGGGAATCAACCTGTAATAAGGAATCTCTCTGGTGTAATGACCGTCAGCCAGCCGTTTCTACATTATTCTGAACAATTTTACCTGCCTACTTCCTGCACGGCTCAAAATTACAACGTCAAAATCAAAGTCTGGATGAAACTGAAATTTTTACAAATTCGACAATTCAAATTAAATGCCTAGAGGCAGAACAACTATAAACTACTATGCTATGCTACTATACTAACAACTGTTGACAGGATGACAGTTAGCCACCCGGAAGTACCTTGGCAACCTTTGTTTACAAACATTCTGATTAGGTCTATAATTTCTCCCCAAAGGAGCAATTCATAGTTTTCAGTCACGTGACTACAATAGGTAGCTGACGGGCAAAAAGAACAGCGAAACAGCGTTAAACAGTGGACAACTTCGAGCAGTGCCGCCTACTCAACTACGATCGCCATCAACCACAGACCATACCACTATAGCCAGACAGAGATATTTAGAAAAAAATTAAATGTTTGATCCATGTACTGCACCCGCTGACATTTTTATTTCTTTAACCTCGACGAAGTCCCTGCCAGAGCTCCAGTGTGGAGATATTAATATCTATCTAATAGAAAATCCATCCCCCTACACATCTCAAAAACTGAAAGCCTACAAAAGCACAGATAGTTATTTAATTTTCAGAAGTGGATGGGTTCACAACGCTGTCGTCTGGAAGGTGAAAACAAAAAACATCTTCATAATCAGAGCAAAGATGAGTGCCATTTAATAGCTAGCTACCAGCTAGCGAGATACCTGCTGTTAGCTACGAGCTACCTGCTGTTAGCTACGAACTACCTGCTGTTAGCTAGCAGCCTTTAGCCTACCCAACGCTGCTCTTTATCATTTGACACAATTTTCTGGTTTAAACAAGTACGAACACCTCGTCTGGCGAATGACAACTTAAATGATCTTCCCATATATTTTCTACTGGCATTGTAGTATTACCAGTTGGATGACAAAATACACTAGCCTAGCCTACTTGCTTAGGTACTTGTCGCAATCTCAGAGAAGAAACCGGGTAATCCAATTTGAATTGTGTTGATGCTTTGTTTCTTGACTTTATTACTTGATCTATTCCCGTTTTAGGTAGTTATTCTGATAAATGAGGCGACCAGAACAGGGTGACTGCTTTTATTGCCAGCCCCAAAAGTATGGCTGCTTTACTGTGTGTCCGAGAAAAATTGACCCAGAAGACGTCTACAATCAACTGGTAGCAACGTGGGCGGGTTTTAAATGCGATAAAAACAAAATCCGGGCTTGTCTCCTCGCCGATTTGAACAGCCAACCGAGCAACAACTGTCTAGCATTTTACTACCTAAGTCAGACAATGTTAAAGCGGAGATATTAAATGATATTGAATGAAAGGTGGTCGGTTCCTGTATAAACTCCAGTGTTAGACAGGTGTGGAATGTGTTTTTTGCCCTTCAGCTGGTCATTCTGACGTCACGTGAAAACTATGAATTGCTGACCGAACTTCCCGACCTAAAATTTTGTGAGCGGGGCTAAGTTCGTCTGGCATCCAGGCTAGCGAAGTACAATACTTCAGTCAAAATCTACTTAAGTAAAAGTAAAATTACCGATTTCAAAAACTACTTAAAAATTACAAAGTACACAAAAAAATTACTCAATTACAGTAACGTGAGTAAATGTAATCCGTTACTTTACACCTCTGGTCTTTATTTGTTTCAGGCCTTGACAGACACTGTGCCCACCTTATGATTCAAAGACTTTGTCAGATCCTAATCAAAGTAATATTGTAGGCTACTGTTATGTAAATACATAATCCTCTGTTTTCAAGTGTTGGACATAACCTTTCTAACTTTGTGCAGATCAGTCCAAGGGCAAGACTGCTTTACTCAAAGCTCTCCTAAACCTAAGAGATGGCAGAAATGACACCGTTAAATTACTCCTTGACATCACTGAGAAGATGGGTGATTTGAAGAAATTTGTCAATGCTGCATATACTGATGTTTATTACAAAGGTGAGAGTTTGGTATATTGTTAAAACCTGGATATTGTTTTATGCAGACAGATATTCCGATATTCCAATTCTTCTTCTTCTTTGTAGGCCAGACTGCCCTTCATGTAGCCATTGAGAGAAGGAGTAAATACTTTGTTGAGCTTCTGGTTGAGAAAGGTGCTGATGTCCATGCCAAGGCCTGTGGGAAGTTCTTTCAGCAGCTTGATGGACCCTGCTTCTATTTTGGTGAGATACCAAATGAGTCAGACCTTGATGCTGATGTTATTTCAACCTTATATTAGTAACTAAACAAAAGCATGCTGTGTCTGTTTACAGGCGAGCTACCGCTTTCGCTGGCAGCCTGCACCAACCAGAGAGACATAGTTGACTTCCTGTTGGAAAACCAGTACCAGAATGCAGATGTGAGGGAGACAGACTCACAGGGTAACATGGTTCTCCATGCTCTGGTGCTGGTAGCAGATAACAGTCCGGAGAACACGGAATTCATTGTTAAGATGTATGACCACATCTTGGCCAAAGCGGCACAGCTTTACCCAAAAGTCAAGCTGGAGGAGATTGAGAACAAACAACGCCTCACACCAATTAAACTCGCAGCCAACAGAGGCAAGATTGAGGTGAGATTAGATTACATTACATTATTACTGGCATGTGTAAGGCTGTATTATTTTGATACTCTGTGATTTGTTTCTCCTAAACTCATTGCATAATTACATTTCTACTCCTCTCCCGTCTTGTTTATTTGTTTTTCTGAAGCTGTTTAAACATATGTTACATCGAGAGTTCCAGGATAAAGAGACCAGACATCTTTCCAGAAAGTTCACTGAGTGGGCCTATGGGCCTGTCTATTCCTCACTGTATGACCTGTCATCACTGGACACCTGTGAGAAGAAATCTGTCCTGGAGATAGTCGTTTACGGGACCGAAAGCCCAGTAAGCCATTAGCGTTTGTGCAGGTTTTGTATCATTACGGTTGGATACATAAATATCATATTGGTTTTCAAATGTTCAAATTAATGATTTATTTGGCAGTGTAGGCAGTTTAAGCCTGGTAATTTACAATATACAATATACTGTATATATATTTATATTTATAATACAACATTGTACCATATTTGACTTAAATAAGATTAGTGAGTTAATCAGGGTATCAAGAGTCTGTACAGTAATACACTAAAACCTTATTTAGTGTATCAAAGTCATCAGTTTAGTGTGGAAGTGTGGCCATATAATGAGTGGTACTAAAAATGTATCATCCACACTAATGATGTGATAATGTGAGGCATCACTCCACATAGATATGATAGACTCCAGCTTGTGCCAGTACTGAGGTAGGAAATGATATGATAGACTCCAGCTTGTGCCAGTACTGAGGTAGGCTAAACTGTGATTTCAGAATCGTCTGGAGATGCTTCAGGTGGAGCCACTCAATCAGCTGCTGGAGGAGAAGTGGAAGAGATTTGGTTATCCAATATTTCTCTTCAAGTTTGTAGTTTATGTGTTGTACCTCTCCGTATTCTCCACTGTGGCCTATTTCAGGAAAGACGGATCAGCTGGTCTGGTCAGTCAATCAATAGGTGTTTTTTCCTAATTTTTTTCAATGTTTGATAGCTCTGAAGTCTACATTTGGTTTGATTTGCCCAACTGCATTCATTCCTCCCAGCCACCATATCCGTTGGAGGATACAAAAGAGGATTACTTTCTCCTGGCAGGGCAACTCATACTTCTCTTGGCTTCTGTTTACTTCTTCTTTAAAGGGGTATGTATCACTGCTAGAATGGAACCCATTGCTATGGGGGGGGGGGGGGGGCGATCATTTTGATTAGAATTTGAAATTAGGTACTAATACTGTTCTCTCTCAAGTTTTCGGATTTCAGTAGGAAACATCCAACACTGGGAACTTTGTTAATAGATGGCTTCTGTGAACTCCTTTTGTAAGTCACATGAAAAATAATCCTCTCTGTGTGTGCATTAAGTAGTAAAAAAAATAGTTTCAAGTTGACAATATTTACAACCAAAGATATCAGCCTTTGATCCTAATTTCTGTGACCCGGCTCCTAGTTTCATCCAGGCAGTTCTCTTCCTGGCGTCTGTGGCACTCTACTTTTGTGGCAGGATGGAGTACCTTGGGTTCATGGTATTCTGTCTGGCTCTCAGCTGGATGAACCTACTCTACTTCTCCAGAGGATCCAAGAACATGGGCATCTACAGCGTCATGATACAGAAGGTGTCTGCCATATGCTGCGCTGCCCACCTTTGGATGCCATTTGTTGTGATCTCCTGACAGCCTTAAGTTCTTCTCAGATAATCACACATATTATTTTGTCATTCTAGATGATTCTTGGGGACCTTTTTCGTTTTCTTTTTGTTTACATGGTTTTCCTCTTTGGATTTTCATCAGGTACATGGATTTCCTCCTAAATACTGAGAAATAATTGTTCAGAAAGATATTAGTAGTAAATCATTATTTGAAATGTAAACATCTAAACATACAATACATATAAAAAGACATAACTGTTAGAGAGTTCATCCAAAGCTCATATAATCTCTGAATGCTGTTTCAAAAGCCATAGGCACCTATGGAAATGATTCAGCTTCTTTACCTTTGTATAAACCATCTTAATTTCTTTCATTATCTTTTAGCGGTAGTCACTCTACTGGAAGAGCCAGAGACATTTGTTCCCAAAGCGCGTTTTGGATTTGTACAGACCAATGATTCCACTAGCAAAAAGCTAACTTACAAGAACTTCTACTTCACTACTCTGGAGCTGTTCAAGTTCACCATAGGCATGGGGGACCTGGAGTTCACTGAGCAGTACCGCTACAAGGAGGTGTTCTATGTGCTTCTCATCTCCTACATCGTCCTGACCACCATTCTGCTCCTCAACATGCTCATCGCCCTCATGAACAAAACTGTGAAGAAGATCTCAGAGGAGAGCACCAGCATCTGGAGACTACAGGTATATTGACTGTATGTAGACGGCTGTGTTTCTGGAATACCACCCGAGGTAGATCATTGAGCATGGTCCTTCATGTTTGTACCTACTGTATGTTTTGATACGTTTCCAGCGAGCCATTACTATCCTAGATACAGAAAGATGTCTACCACAGTGTTTGAAGCGCAGACTTCGTTCTGGAGTAGAGAAAAACCTGGGCAAGGGGAATGAAGAGGACCTTCGCTGGTGCTTCAGGTGACAAATACTGCACATCAGTGCTTCCCAAAGTGTGGGGTGGGGTGGCCCCCCCAGGTGGGGGCTCGGTAACAGCAAATGGCAGTGCTCTTACTGCTTAGTAGCCTGTAACTAACCTCTAGTTTATTTATACAGTTTATTGCCTACTTTGTACTTATATCCAAGTTTAACTAATGGATGTTGTGGGAGCACAGTACACTACTGAGCTACTGGGTTGTTGTACCCCAGGAATAACCTGGTTGACACGCTTTTATCAGTTTAAAGATGATTACCGTCAGCGAGATAAAGTCCATACACATCTTGCGTTTGTTAAACAGTTCTCCATTTATTGTACTATTGTCCATTAAAACGCAGAGCAACGACATGTTACTCAAACCTTCGCCGTATAGCGGTCAAAACCATTTGCCCTTCCGGGGTCAACACCTAACCACAACAGTAGGCTTCCTACCTATATGCCTAAAAACACCTGTGCAATGCACAGCAACACCCAGTGTACAAACAGGGACATTACACATTGAGTGACAACACATTTGGCTGTAGCAACCCATTTGGCTGCTACATGATGTAATGTAATGTAATTGAAAATGTACAACGGTTCAAATGTAGAAACAATGTCAATGATTGGAACTTATGGACTGGAGTCGCTTACAATGGCTAATTGGAGCGTGTGTTTGTTATTTTCAGAGTGGAGGAAGTCAACTGGAACAAATGGAACACCTGCCTGGGCATTATCCATGAGGATCCTGGGAGCCAAGACTTCAAGATACCAATGACTCCTCCTCGCAGACCAGGGAGGGGTAATGTAGCGATCATTCTCTTATCAAACACCCAGTAGAAATGAATTGACAGTGTACAAAGTTTTCAATAATCTAGTAGCTGTCACTGATGATATCACTGTTGTCTTTGGCTATTTCACATTTACCTTTGTGGAAGATTTGCTATAGCTCCAAGTTTAAATGTGACAATGCTACCATAAAACATTACCATATTTTGAGTGGCAGGTCTACATTACTTTATTTTCCTAATCTTTTAACACTAAAACAGAACATGACATCTAGTCCTGCCCACTTTCTATTTAAGCTTTTACTGCCGTTTCTAAAATGACACTGTAGTGATGCCGAGCAATCGCCAGTTTTGTTTTCTCTGTTTAACTGTTTAAATACATAGAGTTGAGGTTTTCCTTCACAAGGCAGAGGATGTGGTAGATAAAACAACTTGTAGTGATAATAATTAAAGTAACACTATGCAACAATTTGCCCCTTTTTGAGGTATGTTTTTATAAGCAACTGCTTTTGATACCTTCAAAATCATCTTAATAGTATGTCATGTGAGGGAAAGATGAATACACCTGCCGTTCCCACTAGCTGTCGAGGCTGTGCGCTATGTAGTTATTTGGTCCGGGACGGAACACCCAACAACAATGGGCCTCATTCTCGAACATTTTCTGAAGTTTCTTCTGAAATGTTTCTTACGGGCTTCGGAAAAACAACGTAAGAAAAAGACATCCGACAAATTCATGAACGCTTGAAAATGTGTTCCTAGGCAGCAGAAGTGTTCTGAGCTGTGCTCCACCGGAAGAGTTTTCTTAAATTGAAAGCGCGTTCTCGTGCTCCTGAATTTGCATACATAGACGCCCCGCCAGCTCCTTATAAGGGCACGCAACCGTAGTGACGTCTGCAGTCGGAAATCGACCGAATCTACACGAAAGCAACTCGTAAACGACTCATGTCAAAGCGGAAAGCGAGCACCGTCGAGTAAACGCAGATCTAACTTCAAGGGTGGACCGTTGCAGGATGTAGATGCAGGGGCGGCCCTAGCACATTTGGCGCTCTAGGCGAGCTTCACTCCTGGCGCCCCCCCCCCAAATAAAATATTTTTTTTCCCCCCACGAAAACGGAATTGCAACTTTCAAATGCTATTTTGCCCTGTAAGACTGAATTTCTTTCACATAAACACAACAACGATCGCGACGATGAACAAACATTAATTCAAGAACAAATCACTGAGAAAATGTCACGCCTGTGCTGGACTACGCTCCGGCCACGCCCCCTGTTCAAATGTTTATGGACACACACACACACCTCCACGACATCCCAATCGCCTACAAATAATGTTTTCTTAGTCTTCTAAAAGTGAATCTAAAATTATATAACAAAAGTATGTATTATCATCATTTGTTAAATGTAGCTATTAAGCATTTTGGTATATTTGGACAGCCTGGCATTTTTTTATTCCAAGATGCATAGCTCTTGATTAGTTGAATCATGTCTAATTAAACTGGCTAGCTCGCTCCACCAAAACTAAAGCTGTCCAAATTTGATTACTCAAACTTTTATGACGCAAAATGACGCAAATTGCGGTACAGCTGAACTTGAACTGATGTTTGGACTGAATGGCAATAACAAGGAACGTCACAAGTCACTGGCTAGCTAGCGTTAGCTAACTAGCAAGATTATATATATCCATTTGCTAAAGTTGACAATACAACACTTGGATTTTTACCAGTATTCCTCACTGAAGTTGCCGTGTTTGGCTTCCTTAATGGGTGTGCTATGCAACGAGTAAGATATGTGTAGTGTTGTTGCATTGGCCATTGGCTTTATATGTGCGCCCCTATTTTAATCATGTCTTTTTTGTATAATGTAGAATAAATGGACATATAATTTTTTATATAGCGCCTCTGTAAAATCCTTAAAGAACTATGTGACAGGGAGTAGGAAAACTTTCAATGATAAGGTACATCTTTACTTCTTAACTCCACTAAAGTGCCGGGGGCAATTCACGCATTCGTGAACGTTTTCTTATGTGGAATTCATTCTAGGCTAGAACAGGATTTAAGGATTTACCGTTCTCCTTGGCACGTTTCTCTTCTTCTTCCTTTCTTTTCTTCATAAATTGCGCCCCGGATGGCTTTTGCCTCTTCATTATTTTGTTCTTCAAAGTTTCTTGAACACACACACACTCTAACCAAACGCCTCACTGTGCTCGCATGTTCTGACAACACCAAGGACGTACGTACCTCTTCCGTTTTCGATTTTTGGCTCATTTTACCCTAATGTTAGATTATTTTTTTTTATGTCAAAATTTTGGTTGGAGATATAGAAGGGGGCGCAAAAAAAAACTCTGTCCAGCAAAAAAAAAACACAATTCTTTTTTTTTTGCTGGGCGCAGTTTTTTGCGCCCCCCTCTGAGTGGCGCTGTCATGGCAAAAAGTGACCGGGTGCCAAAAAGAGCCCGGGTGATGTAATATTGGCTTTCGAACGACTCTTGAGTGACAGTTGCCATACCAACGTTAGCATTACGTCACCCGGGCTCTTTTTGGAAGTCAGACAACCTCAATAACGCAATTTACCCCAGAGCATCTCGCATTATACTTCGCTACCTGAGACCAGCTTGCCTGTATTTTACCTGCAATAAACCAAGCAAAACAACCATGTGCTTGATGTTTGACTGTGTTAGGAAAGTTGTTGACTCACAACTTTGTTATAGTGTCAAAGTAAGTACATTTCAACCGGTTTCGCCGCTAGCATCTCGTTAGCGATTACTCCGTTAGCTGGGGCACATTATTTTGCTTAGTGTTTAGCTAGCAAGCTAGTATGAACTCTCCCAAGTCTTTCTAAATAGGCCTATATCAACAAATAATGGTAGATCTCAAATTATTTAAGATGTTAGCAAATGAACTGGCTGGCTTGCTAAAAAGGTAGATGAACAAGCACCGTATATTATTTAAGATGTTAGCAAATGAACTGGCTGGCTTGCTAAAAAGGTAGATGAACAAGCACCGTATAGTATTTAAGATGTTAGCAAATTAACTTGCTGGCTTGCTTAAAAGGTAGATGAACAAGCACCATATATTATTTAAGATGTTATTAAATTAACTGGCTAGCTTGCTTAAAAGGTATATGAACAAGCACAGTACCGTATATTATTTAAGATGTGAGCAAATTAACTGGCTGGCCTGCTAAAAAGGTAGATGAACAAGCACCGTATATTATTTAAGATGTTAGCAAATTAACTGGCTGGCTTGCTAAAACGGTAGATAAACAAGCACCGTATATCAGTATATTTTCTCCTTGTTATAAAAACGAATTTCTACTCTAAACAATTTCAATTGAAATGCAAATGATGATGTAAACGGCTAAAATGAAACACTTTATTTACTGGGTAAATATTTGTTTAGCCACAATATATAGCGATTAAAAAAGTAGTATTGACTGCAAATGTTGATGTACAGGATACCGGCAGGTGTAGCTAAAACGGAATACTTAATAGTTTTAGGCACAATATTAAGTGACTAACAAGTAGCTGATGGCTTTCGAACGACTCTTGAGACTGACCAAAAAGTGCCCGGGTTACGTAGTGTCCGGGTTACGTAATGCAAGCGTTGGTATAGCAACTGTCACTCAAAAGTCGTTCGAAAGCCAATATTACATCACCCGGGCTCTTTTTGGACAGACGGCAGTGCCCAACGACGCTCACTAGACGACCGCAGTCCTTTTATTTATTTTATGACATCACAGTGCCTCGTAGAATCATGACTATACGACAATTCAACGTGACGTCACAACAACAAATAACTTACTTCCGGGTGGCTAACGTCGCCCCTGCCCATAGTAAACCTTAACAAACCAACAGGATTTTCCATGTAATTTAACCAGGCTACAAACACGTTTATTCATAATTGTGAATATGATAACAACACGTTTTATGAGTATGATCTTGTGAACTGAAAAAAGAGATGTTCCCGATGTCGTTGCTGTTGATATTTGTTAGCGAGTAACGGTCATATTGTAACGGTTTATTGTATCAAACTCGTAGCGACTGAGATCGCTACAATATCCAACTTAACGATGAACAATTTTCAGGACTGTTTGTAGCTTTCCAGCTATCTGTCTGGACACAAGAATGTTTCCATACAGATATTAATAAAGTACATATCTATCTATCTTATTGACAGTATTGAAAACGTTGTCATTGTATTGTAGATGAGCAGTTTTGAGGGTGTGTGCTCTCTTAGCAGATGTGGTTGGACTGGAGTTAGCTAACTCAGGTCCCAGGTGTTGTGATTGGGCAAAATCAGTGTGATCAGCATCAGGGTTTGGCCGACCTGCATTATAAAAAAAGATTAAGTAACCGTATCATAGCCAAGCCAGATCACGCCACTGTCTGTGGTTTGTTTATTTACAACAACGGGACTAGCATTATCACTCTAGCAAGCTTGCACGATATGCTACCGTTATGCTACCCAACAGCAACCCAACAAAAACGTTTTATAAATGACCTGTGAGAAAATGTCTTCCGCAAATCCGTTCATGAGTGGTTGGTTGCCTAAACCTAATTCTTTACATTCCTTGGTACATCTGGTATTACAACCCCAAACACAACACGTCTTCGGCATGACGTTAATCGATTCGTAAATTAACTACTATTGTACTGTCCTCGTTGAGGTGTGATAACTTCAACTAGACAGCGAGCTAAACTCTCTTATATTCATAAAGATGAAGAATGTCTTGTATTCTTGTTTGCAGATTTATTCTTCAAATTGTACTGAATCCACGACAATAAATTCAAGTGATCAAAGGGTGAAAGAGTAAACTAGAACACAAAAAGCTAAATGTTGCAATTAGCCAAGTCACCTAGTTCCATGAAGTAAAGAAAGCACATGTTAAGCTAACTGTTAACATTTCCTAATAGCATCCACATTTTAACATTGCCTTTTTTAGCATTATAACTACGTTTTTAAACAATGAAATTAACTTAGTTATAACAAGATACAGCGATGCCTCTGCTGGGGAATCAACCTGTAATAAGGAATCTCTCCGGTGTAATGACCGTCAGCCTGCCGTTTCTACATTATTCTGAACAATTTTACCTGCCTACTTCCTGCACGGCTCAAAATTACAACGTCAAAATCAAAGTCTGGATGAAACTGAATTTTTTACAAATTCGACAATTCAAATGAAATGCCTAGAGGCAGAACAACTATAAACTACTATGCTATGCTACTATACTAACAACTGTTGACAGGATGACAGTTAGCCACCCGGAAGTACCTTGGCAACCTTTGTTTACAAACATTCTGATTAGGTCTATACATGTGAAACGTAATTGTTAATGATACAAATATTCTCGTAATTATTATTATTATAATTACTTTAATCCGAGGATGTCTGTAGAGTTGATGTGAACGCAATCACCAACGTGTTCTCACAAATTAATTAACACTTCTAACACGGAGAGTTTTCTTAAATGCGTCCCACGGGGCCATCTTGTGGTTTTTTAAGGAATCGCATTTGAGAAAACTCTGGCCGAGTTACGACTGCTATTTCGAGTTCGGAAAGTCTTCTGAAGTTCAGAACAAATCCCAGATGAGAGAACTTTCATGAATGCCAAATGTTTTCCTAAAACCAATTCAGAAGAAATTCCTCTTAAATTCTTCTTAACTGCGTTCGAGAATTAATTAATTAAGATCTTTGTCAGGTTTTTAATGGCACACACGACACCCTGGAACACACACGTGCATATATAGAGGCGACACAGGACACACACACACGCAGGTAGGCCTGAGGTCGCTGTGAATTTATTTTCTGCATTTTTCCCATCCTGGACCGTCCTTCCTCGAGGACCCCCCAGGAGCAGTGGGCAGCTTATAGCGCCCGGGGACCAAGTGAAGTGAACTGTCCATCTTTGGTCAGGGATGGACATGTGTTCTGTTATTTTGCATGTTTTTTCTGTTGGGGTTCTTAGTGGAGGAAACCCCTTGTGAACACGGGGAGAACATGCAAACTCCACACAGAAAGGCCCAGGAGATAGCCCACCACTGTGCACTCTGGGGAGGACCTGCCCCCCAGAGCCAACAGCGCCCCATGCGGGAATCGAACCCACGACCTTCTTTGCTGTGAGGCGGCAGTGCAAGCAGTGCAAGCAACTGAGCCATCGTGCCCTCATGAGGCCCAATATTGCCAAAAGGCTCCATTTGGCTTGTTGGCAGGCTATAATCAATGCCAACTGGGCTGTTGGTGGTGTTTGCACAGGTTTTACATACCTTTTAGCGCGCTAGTTTTAGACCAAACGATTTGAACAGGAACGACACAAGACTTTGTATTAAGTGGGTGCGTATTAATAGATGTTTTATTTAACAGGAAGAAGCTTGCGAGGGTTCCTGAGGGATTTCAGTCGCCGTCAGCCTCAAGGCCAACAACAAGGACAAGAAGAAGAGATGAGCCTTCGGTCACTCAGCAACATCTGATCAAATAACACCTCCCAGCAGTTCTACATGTCACTATTTATCAAAGACAAATATGAAATGTGAAATAGAATGATCAGAACCAGGATAAGCACAGTGTCTGACATGGGGCCATAGACAGGTCAGCTATGATGAGGTCCATCTATAGAGGCTATAATTAGGAGAGCTTAGGTCAACATGATCGAAATAATCTTTCTCGATAGACTTTTTCCTGAGGGCTCTGGTTCGCAACCTAAGGGTCCGGCAAATATCACAGGTGTGCAAGGCTTTGTCTGTTCTCAGGTTGTAAAGTTGTAAAAATCAAATTTGCACTTGTTGAATAAAATCATAAAACCCACTTACTGTATAATCAACACATACTGTATACTATATATGTGAACCAGAGTTCACAGGATGTGTATGTGCATATGCAACCTGTTTAGTTACTGTATAATTGGTCTGAAGGAGATCTAGGACAGAGGTATGTGTGTATGCATATGTATGTATGTATGTATGTATGTAGGTACTGATTAATCACTTACTACGTTGATAATGAATCATTATTATTCTTTTGGTAAGGTTGTGTGTGATTATCATAGGCGTACTCTGTTGGGTTGTTAAAAGAAAAATATGTCAAGTTTATATTTAAATGTTAGCTAAATGTTTATCTTACTTGAACAAAGACATTTAGGTGAAGGTTCTAGGAATGGAAACAATAAAAAATGTGTTCCTACTTTTACTGCAATTCTTTTTTTTATTATTACTTAGATTTTAAAAGTATTTCTGTCAAAAACAATGGTACTGAACAACCATACAAGTACAAGTTAAGTGTCGGCATGACAACATCCATTTTTTACATTATAATAATGTGACGTGCTACAGCATTTATAGGTAAGAATTTACAACTTTTTCTGCAATTCATTCATAATTTGGTACAACCACAAAATTCCCGGTATATTTTCTTGTCCTACACACATGGCTACATACAAATACTGATGTACATACATTGATAAATGCGCACAGATATACCTACATCCACAACCTACATCCATATATGGCGCAATTTCAGACTATTCTTGAACATAAAAGTGCTCACAAAATTGTAAGTAAAAATTATCTGCAGTCAGCCGCATAAGACGTGATTTGTAGCAAAAGGCCCATAAATAATATAAACGCAACACTGCAGCTTTGTTCTACAGGTGCCAACGGGGGCTTTTCGGCAACACAGGGTCTCAACAGTGTGCAGTGTTAAACATACATCAGAGCAAGCTGTACTCCTAACACTGATGGTGCAGATGTGTTCTTTACTAGCAATATTGATAGGAGCAGATTCATACTGTCCAAGTAAATACATTTTGGGCAACTACACCATACTACCAGCCATGCCTTGATCTGTATTGGGAGAAATGTGTCTCAAGAAGGGACTACAGGGGCAGGGGATGTGAATAAATAACTTTAAAACTAAAAAGCTATGAGCGTGTGATTTATGTTAATGTTGTTAATAAATTACATCATATTACTCAGTTACTCAACAATTACTGTGATTTGACACACACACAGACACAGACAATGAATTTTAAAATAAATTCCCAACCTCTGAGGTTTGGAAGATATAATCTCACAGTAACTGAAGGCTCAGATGCTGAAAACAGCCCTATACTACCCTCTTGTGGAACCAAGGGTGTATGAATAGTTACTGATGCTGTTGTAAGGCTGGAATTTGTGAATTCCAATCTCCAGACAGGCTGTTACTCAGCCTGGTTGTAATAAATGCACTTGCCATGAATGTTTGTACTTGGAACCATTGGTCTTTAGTCTTTTATAACTTTGAAAAATCACCTAGATTTTGCTTCTCTTTCTCAGATATATATTGTACATTGATGCACAAGTGTGTTTTGCACGTACTGGTGATGAATTGAAAGAGCACAGGGGTAATGATGGTAGTAGTAAGCTTTCTTTGAGGATTTCCCTCTCTTCCCCGGAGGAAGTAATACAGCATATTCATTTCCATTTTTGTCAGACAAACAAGTATTTCTAGTAGAGATGGTAAAATATGGTAACGGTGGCAAAATATGCTTAGCATTTTAATGTCTGTCCTCATGTCATTTTGAATCATTTTCTTACTCACCACTGACTGCCATGTCAAGACTTTATTGTGGCCTTTCATTTTCAAAAAGGATTACAGTATGTTGTTCAGAAGGTCTGTTAAAGGTAGATGTAGACGACCGGATGAGCTTGATGGAAAATAACTCTCAGGATGACGGAGATGAAGTTTGTTATGATGGGAATTTTTATTTTCCCAAAATAAGGCCCGAAAGGGCAGAATTAATAATGAAAATATTAAACAAAAACAAAAGAGCGAAAAACAAATACTTTGCAACAAGACAAATAAATGGGCATAATAGCCAAACAATTACTTGCAATAACAATTACTTGCAATTACAATTTTACCACAGTTGCTGGTTTAGAAAATACTTTCTCAAGAGAGCTCCAAGACTTACGTCAATCAGGTAGCAGCTCCCCCGACAGAATGAAGCGACAGGCTTAAATCGGCCTAAGCACGCCCCTACAATTGGCACAAACCAATATATAACAATACGCAGGGGTGTCTTAGGTACGTGAAACCAATAAGCTTTAACAGCTAACAAACTCAGTTCCATAAGGCTGGAAAAATGTAATAAATATATTACTGTGCATTTTGCTACATGGCGGCATAGCCAAAATCTTAAATAACAGCCTAACGCTTCGCGTCGGGCCTAACAACACCCTTGAACAGTACATTATTGACGATACAGTACTGCCTCTCGTACCTTATTGCTTAAATAGGCTTTGACAATGTACGCTTTTTTTTTATGCATATCAGTGTTGTTACTTTTTGGGCGTCCTACACCATTGAGCCAGACTGAATCAGCCTGCCTCTGTCTCATTGTCCCCTGCACAGGTCACTCTGCCAGTTGCCACACTTTGTGCATGTTGCGATCTGGGACTTCAGACTAATTCATGGAGGACACGGGTTCGAATCCGGCCTGATGTCATTTCTCCTATCCTCTTCTCCCTCTCATTTCCTGTCCCACTCTTCACTAATCTATCAATTAAAGGCATAAAAAAACAAATCGATAAAATGAACTAACTAATGTATATGATGTGAAACCAGGGATAAGCATTGACACATACAGCACAAAGGCTCCATGCTTTCCCAGCTCACTCATTACTCATTACTCATTACTATCCTAAGCAGAGAGGAGAAAGGCCTGGGAAAGATGAGTGGCGAGGACTGTCTCTAGTGCTTCTGATATCCATTGAATGTGCATTTGCCCAGTGACGTAATGGACATTAGAGGATGCATAGAAATGACTGCAACATTAGATCATTGTGTGTTATTATATTCACACTGCACATACACATTAAATATCTGTGGGTTATGTTCCTTTGTTGTGCTGAGGTACAAGCAAGCACAACCATGCAAGTGTGAGCACACAATATACCACACAGAGGTATGATTTAAAAAAAAGATTATTGTTCATGGCTAACAGATTGGAGTGTAATACCTGACAATAATTGGAGCTCGTGTCCTCTTCTGGTTTCAGAATGGAAGACCTCAACTGGTAGTACTAGAACAGCGGCCATTAATATGGTTGTATTCCACAAGGACCCTGGAAACCAGGATTGCATGAGGTTAATGTTTTCTCTAACCAGTCACAATACTAATGAAATCAGATATTGAGCTTATATATTTAATTTGAGTGTAGATGCGTATTAATAACGTGTAACAAAATGGAAAAAATACAATAAAACTAAAACCTGAAAGAGTGGACAATGTTTTCAAATAATACAAATGAAATCCTGTCAACATTGGAATTTTAAAACATACAACAGGTGAATAAGGCCATTTTCTGGGTTGCTTAAATATGTAACATGTAACAGCTAACATAGGCTATTATCAGGTGTATCAGTGATGTCAGATATTTGAAGTAAATTCAGGCATATCGATATGTCCTGAATGTACTAGATTTAATAAACCTACTTAGCACCTCTTTACATCAAAGACCAACCCCAAGCCCCAATCACTATCACCCCAATCAGACATGGCTGCGCACACCATCTAAATCAGATCATCAAACCCCCAGCTGTTCCACTCTACCCTCCCTCTGAACTAGACTATGGCACTCCTGCTGTGGGTGCAATTTCCATCCGCGCCAGGAGACACAAAAGCAACGCAAGGCAGCCGGTCGGCTGGACTTCCTGGCACTGTAGACGCACGCTTCGGAATGGGCAATGGGTGCGCTGAGTGAAATTGATGCAATCACTCATTTATATGTATGCCACCTCTTGCAGTGAACTTCAGGAGAGGAAAACTTTCTCTTTCACTTTCTAATGATTGGCCTAATTTCACAGGGTTCAAAGGAAAATTAACACAGTTATTACGTTCGGTCACTAGGAAACATTTTGGTTTACGTGAACCACATGATTTAAGTAAGCAAGGAGCTTAGCCATATTAGATGAAGTCCATAATCTGCAAAAACATGCCTGAATAAATGCAACTGTCAAAGTAATGTAAACTTTGTAGACCTGAGTCGTGCCGACACAAAACAAACAAATATAATAAAATATTATGAATTACAACCCAGCTTTCTGTGGTATAGATGTATTCTATAGCATTGGTTATTTTTGATGCCAGTGGTAAGAATAATTGCTGCTGATAATTGATTGATGATTATGACTGACTATATGTTGTGCTTCAGCCAGAGAAGAAATCTTCTGGGAAATCAAGAGCTGAATGTAGCGCAACAAAAATGACCCAAAATGACATTGCAGGTCAGTCAATACCAAATTCATACATTTTCAAAAGTATGTCAATAAAGGTAGTAAATAAAAGAGTTGTAGTATATAAAAGTGTTTACTACACAATCGATACAGAACCCACTGTGCCCCCAATGACCCTTCACCAAAAGGGTCAAGTATTACTATTAGATGAACCTCTCCCCCCATGATATGCCACCTGGTGGAGAACATGACAGAAGAGTAAGTGACAAGTGGAAAAAAAACTGAATGTTGTTTGTGTCTCCAATAGTGATCTTCCGATGTTCTAAAATTCTTTTCCCGTTTCCAGGCATTGGAGAATTGTCCATGAGGCACTATGTGTGCCTGTGAGTTTGATTCCCCCCACTCTATATCATTCATTATTTCTGTTAAATCGTATGTGAAGTCTTGATTTGGATTAAAAAATTGCTAATATTCCTAATCCTTCACATTCTAATGAAATGCTCTAGATCAGGAAAACACACATATCTGTATATAGAGCAACCACCTCCTGGAATGACTATTTAATTCCTAATTATAAACTCCTTATTAATCCCATCATCAAATGCAACCCTAAAGTAGCGCTTCCTGACTGCAGATCATGCCAACAAAACGTCACTGTTGAGAATGACCATGGGATTCATTGTCATTTTTGTTTAATGAAGTTAACTATGTGTAGTTTAGTTCTGCTAACACAACTGTTAATTGTTAGCTAAATATTGAGATGTTGTCTTTATTCTTTGGAATAGGGTAACCACCTCAGAGGGTAAGAAAGCTGAAGAATCAGAGGATTACAAATGAAATGCTCCTGGCTGCAGCACAGAAAGAAGTTAATGAGATTCTGCGACAATCTGTAAGAATAGTCAGTGGCTTGGAGCCAGGTGTGCCTGTGTTATAGGGATGGGCATAATTAATCGACGATCGATTAATTGATCATTAAGAATTTCCTCGATGAAATTATTTTTTCATCGATTAAAACTAATGCATGTTCTGTTGCGTAGTGTGCGTGTAATTTATTTATTTTAGGGCTGTCAAAGTTAACGCGTTATTCTATGAGATTATTGTGGCGGAGATTAATGCAATCAAATATTTGAACGCAGTTAACGCAACTTTGTTTACTTCCGGTGCGCGTTGACCCGTGGCACGAAACCGCCCCTTGTCTGCAGTCAGTTAGATAGAAGAGACCGAGACGGTAGTTGAAGATGGAGAGAGCTGAGGGATTGTTGGGCGGAAAGTTTCTGTTTAAGAGGCAAAATGACAGAACAATCGACAAAACTAAAGTTGTATGTAGCATTTGTCAAGCTGAATGTAGCTATTACAGAAGCAGCTCGTGTTTAAGTTATCACCTTAATGCAAAGCACCCGACAGAAAGCAGTCCCAGGTTAGATGGTCGCCAACCCACACTCGACGACTTCTCTAGGAAATTAACTAGACCAGTCCGTGAAAAGGTTACCAACGCTGTAGCAGTTTAGGTTGCGGGTGACTGTCGGCCCATCAACATAGTTGAAGACGGTGGGCTGACTGAGGTGATTCGAATTGCTTCAGGGGACAATTCTTACGATTTACCGTCGAGGGGCACCATTGTGTCTCGCATACATTCCTTGGCTGATGGCGAGAGAGCACGAACAAAATACAATTAAACAACAGTGTCTAAAATAATGAATGAAGTGATTACTCGTTAATTTATAAGATTTAGTCTTTAGAAGAAAACAAACTTTTAATCACGATGAATCTAGATGAATGAATTTCAAAATGTGAGATTAATTAGTTAGAGAGAAAAAAAAACGAAGGTCAGTTGTGTTTATGAGCACCGGCTTAGCTGTCGGCTCCGCTGCTTAAGAGTACAGCAGCGCATATTTTCAAGTGTAACCATTGAACGGATAACGTTTAACTGCCACAAGAGTTGTCCATCTTGTAAGTTTAACTGCCACAAGAGTTGTTCATCTTGTAATAAATATCTCAATGAGGAAACACGCTGTGTTTTTTCTATTTTCACTGCATTTTAATATAGCCTATAAATAGTGAATTTTAATATAAAAATATTAATGATTAATCGAAAATCGATCGTTAATTCTCCCGACGATCGATTAAGACAATTTAATCGAATGCCCATCCCTACTGTGTTACCATATGGATATTCCCCCATCCCCACTTAGGATGTGGATTTGACAGCCTCCACTATCAAGGACTCTGGTTCTACTTCAACAGCCATGATGGCAGAGCATGCTAAAGCCTCAGGACTATCATATTCCATCCCAGTGCTCGATTTTAAGAAGGGGCAACAAAGGAAGTGAGTGATTTTTTGCTCCAAACTCTTCAGAATGATTCCTCCCCTGAATCCCCAGCTGGAGTATTTGCTGAGGACACGGGCGATGAGGAGTCAAACACCAAAGCAGCGAGTTAAACAGACCTCTGTCAGTTTTATGCCTTCTGTCCATCTGGCCCTCAGGTACAGTCTGTTGCAGGTGATCTAGTAGGTAATGTTATTGAAGCCATGGAGGAAAAGGCCATGAGGTTCAGTCAACAGCACATGATGTTGTTGAATTTGTTACTGAGGGGATGAAAGATCTTTTGACAACACAAGCCATACAAACTGTTGTTTCTACAAAAAGGTTCTACACGACGGCTGAAACGATGTTCAAAGCCATTTAGAACATGGTGGGGAAATTGTTTTCCAAATCTGTTAGCTCTGACAGCAAAAGGAATATGACAGTGGCCTCTGCCAGGAATGTTATTAGCCAAGTCATTTTGTCCATGGGGGAAATCAGGGTTAATTTACAGTTATGTAGAGGAGGCTGTGAAGCAACTTGTCCTGTCATGTTTGTTCCCCTCAGCAGCCTCTGAGAACCAATAACTTTTACAGCAGAACCTGGAGATCTCAAAGTCATCGGGTGAGGTGTTTGGAGGTACAGTGAATTTATTCACACGAGTGATGACCAAAGAAGTCATGATGACACTTTCCACAGAGTTAGAGGGAAAGGCTGTCTCTGATACGGTTGATGACTTGAAGGAATTAGTCATGGAGGATTTATTACAGAAACTATTTGATAAACAGGTGCTGGACACTAAAACCAGACCATCCACCGCTAACTCAAATGATCTGCTACCTTGTGTTTCTGATGCTTATAAAGAAGGAGTCACCTTTTCATCATCCAACAAGAATGACTATGCCTCCTTGGTCTCTATGCTGGTCATCCGACTCCTGAAGAAAGTTGATAGCTTACGCCAGGACATTGGCACACACCAGGAAGGACTTCCAGATTATATGCTGGATATGTCCAAAGAGTTGATTCAGAAGATTCTATCTGAGCTCAATACAGCTTTTGGCATCACATGTGGTGAAAGTTATCCTCAGGAAGTGAATTTTCACCAGATTTACCAGAATGTTTACAAGGCACTTATTCAAGTGTTTGGGTGTGAAAATATGCTCCGTTCTGCCCTTGAATCTCAATATCTATCTTTGGAGATGTCACTGGTAGAAAAACTGACAAAAGAAATAACTAAGACTTGTAGCCAAACCAGCATGCCAACTTCTGTCAACCTCCTTCCAATTCAAGCTGGAACTGGACTTCAGGGAAAGAATAAGGAAAAATCCAAGAACAAAATGTTTTCATTTCGGCTAAAGTTGCCAACATTCAAGTCAGAGTAGAGGTAGAGTATCATGCATATCATTCAGCTCCTGTAGCCCATGCAGTGTTGTACTGTCATACAGCCATACTGTCTATACATTAACTCTCTGTGGCCAATTGTAGGGTATATCTTTTAGTTACTACATAAATGTTCCTCAGAAATCAAAGAAAGGATCACACAGTCTCCCTGTCAGGGGCTCACTGGAGATGCCAGAGGAGGTAGAAACCGTAGGGTGTTGTTTCTTCAGGATGCCTAAATTCAAGTTCTCATTCAAGGTGGAGTTCAATTCATGTAACCGATCTTACGGTAAGTTTAGATATTGTGTGTACTAATGCTGGTCCCGTAGGCTAGTGAGTGAAGGACAAATCAGTGCAACATGATCTGTAAGTACAGTGGGGAAAATAAGTATTTGATCCCCTGCTGATTTAGCAAGTTTGGCCACTTGCAAAGAAATGTGGGATCTATAATTGTAATGGTAGGTCAATTTTAACAGTGAGAGACAGAATATCAAAAAAACATCCAGAAAACTGCATTTTATAACAGTTATGAATTGATTTGCATTTGTCGCGGAAAATAAGTACATAACTGGTCTGTGGGAGCCAGAATTCTTGCTGTTTGGTAGGGGTTCAAATACTTATTTTCCGCGACAAATGCAAATCAATTGCCAAACTTGCGAAATCGGCAGGGGGTCAAATATTTATTTTCCCCACTGTATGTAATTGAGATGTTTTGTTATTCATTAATATTGGATTTAGAAATAATTAAACATTCTCTTACATTATCAGAAAATAATGAAAGGTGCTAAAATCGGGCACTCTGACAATGTTAAATCCTTCAAAGATGGCAGCGATGTCCCAGGTAATTAAAAAAACTAATCAAAATCAGTTCAAAGTCTGGACACAGATCATATATAAGGATACATCCATTCATTGGAACAATAGTAATAGTATTTTCTGTTGAGTTGTGTTGGTTGTTTTTTTCAGGCTGTGCAACAGCTTCTTGTGAGACTCAGCTCATAGAGGCCACTGCAGAGCTGACGACTTCTGAGAGTCTAACTGCTGGAGGAGACTGCATCTGTGCTGGTCATCACATATACTCCTTCTCACCGGGCTGTTTAAGTCACCTAGGCGGCTAAATTATCCTTTGGATCATCAGATCCTCGAATAACTCTTGGGATCCTTTCTACTGTGTTCTTTTAACCTAAATCTTCCTAGTTTCATTAAACTCACCATTCTATACATATTGGTGTAACGTTGCCTTTTTTGTTAGATACTATTATGACAATTTTACCTATTTTGTAACTGTTTTTGGCATTTATTTACAAAATTTAGAAAAATGTTTATGTCTATAAAATGTAGGATTATTAGTCAAAGACAAGAATGTGTTGGAACATAATACTAACTGTAGAGTAAACGCCACATACAGGCACACAAGTATTGTCTTTTTGAACAGAACAGGCCGATACTTGCTCATGATAATGAGTTTAAATTGCTGATACATGCTCATAATAATGAGTTTAAATAACCGAAGCATGCTCATAATATTGCGTTTAAACTTTATAAAGACATACGGGTCCAAAGAGATTGTGCAAACTGCCCCAAGTTGCAAAAGGTTGAATGATTTGACCACATCAAAGGGGTAAAAGAGGACCATTTGAATTATTATGTAAGGATTTAAAGACAAAATTAATTTTGAAGATAGACCAAACCATTTCATAGGAACAGGGGAAATAAACGTAACGCAAAAATGCTTTGACCCTCCCCCACTTTAGCGGCCATAAATCTGTCTGGAATACTCTGCCACATAAAGACCTACCGTTGATTGATATTCTAGAGTTTGGATGTGAAAATGTGTTACATTTGTGCTAAAAAGACAAATATTTCAGCATTGTGTGAATTTAGAGGGAATGCACATGTGTCTCCAGTACATGTTTTACAGCACGGAGCTTTTGGAGTTGGGTTTGGGTTAGGCTGAGGTGTAAATAAAAGCCTACTGTATAATTACGGGTAGTATTGTGAAATGGGATGACACATCTTCCAAATTTGGAAAAAGTGCGATGAATAATAGCCATTTTTCCTAGATGTGTGCAACAGTGTCCCCTGGTGCTGTCTTGACTCAGTGAAGAGTACATCCCGTAACAATCAATATTTACATATCACTCTTAAGGGGTTGTTTTGGACAAAAATGTTACTAGAAATGACCCAATACAGTTTAATGTTGTGTTAGCTTTTTGTTATTTGCCAATATACACAATGGAACTTTGATGTTAAAGAGATACTAAATAAGTAACTGAAATCATACATTTTCTTAGACTTTTATTATCACAAAAGAGTTCCCATCAACACTTACCATTAGTATACAGTATAATCAATTCCTTTACAATGACTTTATTTTAATCTTATATTAAAAATATGAAATCGTACTTATCTAACAGTGCTTAATTTTAAGATATGTTACAAGCTGAAGCTGAAAGGTTGGCTTTGAATTGCGTTCTGATGAGAAGTCGGAGTAAAAGAACAGCCTGTGGAAAACTACCAGTATGTCACCTGCCCATATCGGACTGACAAACTGAACATGAAATTAGGGAAATTACACAAACCACCCCCCTGATTACACTGGAGTTCCACTGGGTGCTTGGGCTTGCAACCATTTCAATGGAGAAAAAAAAATGTCAACCAAGACCATTTACATATTTTCGTCTTTTCAGAATATTGCATACCTGAAACTACTAAAAAAAAAAAAAGAGTAATAATTCATCAAGAAATGTCGAGATGTAATAAAAAAAGAATGCAATCATCACTACCTCAAACAACTCCAGTCGAGGATGCAACAATGTTTTTGTTTTGTTGGTATCAAAAACACACCACGGATTAGTTCATGATATTGATCCCGATTTGTCAAAACTGATGCATGCTGCTCATCATGAACATAGACTCAGAACGTGTGTGTGTGTGAGTGTGTGTCGTAAAACCTGCTTATTGCAGGATACTGGATTAAGTCATATCCTCAGTCTATGCGCCACAATCATTTATCACAAACAACCGCTAATGTTAGCCTGACAGAAAGTAAAGTAGCTTCTTAAGCTGCAACAGACATTCTAGCATTGGCTGCTTGGTAACTAGACCTATCTGTCAACTGAGGACAGACTATTATGACATAACTCATTGTTGATGTGATACAAACACTGCTAGCCACATGGCGTTATCTAGCACATAATAATCTCACCTGTTTTAGTAGTCTGCTTGTTTTCTGAAGGTGTAAACCATGACGTGTAGCTAGCTTCAATGCAATGCCAGAATACTCGTCATTACATTTCTTACACCAAATGGGTCCAAAACTAAATAGCCACCAACACCATCCAATCAGCCGCTTGTTTAATACCTTTTGTTTTCATTTGTGCAGCCAAGATGGTTTAAAGCATTGGTCTGAGGTCTGTGCACATCTTGGGCCACAGGATGATCTGAGAGTAGCATGAGTTCTGTAGGCTTTACTTCAGATGATTGCAGCAAATTGCACTTGAAGATGGTTGTTCCTGTTGTCATTCAATGTAGAGCAGCCTTCACATGTAGCAAATTAAGAAACCATGGCTTAAAAACCATGAGTGGATGTCACAGTCACATTTCAATGGGAAATGTAGTTTCTTCATCCAGAAACTATTTGTGAAAGTGACATTATTGGTAACAATAATGTTGTCATATTTACTGTTTCTCAAACAACTAATCCATAGTCCACTTCAGAAAATGGACACATAACATAGAAGTTCATAATGGGGCATAAAATCATGAGGCCTCTACAAACATCATATAAATATAAAACATAAAATGGCAAGAAATGTTTAAATTACCTGAGGGCAGGAAATGTCCTTTACGCCTACATATACAGAACTGTTGGACCACTGCATGTGAACCAGGGGGCGAGAGAACCACCAGCCATGTAACATCAAACACGTCCTTAAATTGATAGTTTGGTTTAAATGTAGTTGGGGATTACTCAAGGTGGAGCCCAAAGTAGCGGTGAAGATTTTTAGGAAGAAAACCCGCCTCGATATCATTTGCTTTTTACGCCCAAAGTTAAACTAATTGAACTAGTCCCCAGATGTTACCCCTTGTCACAAACTGTCACAGTCTTGCTTGGCCTCAGGAGGGGGGGATCAGGTCACAAGTCAAGCACAAGAACAGAGGCTGCCTGAAAATATGTCAAAACAAACGTGGGACATGGGACATTTTGAAAGCATAAATTAGAACTTTATTTTATTATTACAATATTACAAAAAGAGTAGCACAACTTTCTCACACTTCGCTTTCCTTGTCAATCGTACAGCCACAGAGTGACACGTATGAGAAAGGCTACTGGGCCTTCCTCCATTTCACAGCAACAGCAAAAGGAACAAAACAAGGAAGAAGAAAAAAAAGATTTAAATAACAAGAAAATCAAGTTCATAATTATAAATAGTCACAAATTGCAAAACTTAAGCTTTGAAACTTGGAATAAAAAGATCTGTTACAGCCCAGAACTACATATAGCTATAAAACATAATTACAATAAAATATTATTCAGCTTTGTTTTGTTTTCATTACAAAGTAATTCTAAAGAATTGCTTTCTTCTATTCAACAAAAGCATCAATTAATAAAAATAAAAAAGAAAGACTGCTGTTTATTTATATTCTATGTTGTCTTCATATTCATATTCATTATAGGTTTCAGTATAACCATGCTTGTTTTCAAAGGAAAGTCCAAGGACCAAAATACTTAAGGCTTTTTAAGGGCTGTTTGGGAGGGAGGCAAACACAGTGCGGGCATCAGTGAATCCACTCTACCCACATACAAGCACACAACTCACACACACACACACACACACACACGCACGCACACACGCATGCACACACACACACACCCTTCATTTTCATATCAACATTCATTCAATAATCAAACACAATCAGTACACTTTTTCAAAGTTACAGTAGTATAGTAGATAAGCCAGTGTACAATAAAATAAACAATGCATTTGCTGTTTCACTTTTTAACTTAAAAGTCCTTTTCATTTTACCCACAAGTAATCTTGCAAGTGATCAATTTGCTGTCTTCAAGCACACGTCAGATCAGATTCAGTAGCACACTAAAAGACTCTAAAAGAACAACTTGCAGAACAAACAAGAAATGGATTTGGTTCATGGTTAGGCTCTAGATAATGTTAGTAACAATCTTGTAACGCACACTCAGTAGTTATGTTTATGTTTAATTCCGCACATCTCATTCAAGTAATATTTTTCATCTGTAACAAAAAAGTTTAAATGGCACCCCTTCAAAACCAATTCCTCTATATGTCATCTGACCTCAGCCACCGGGGGCTTTTTCACTGTCTTTTCTGTGTATATAAAAGAAAACATATCCAGTCTTACTGCCAAGTCTGTGGATAGGAACAAACACCTGAATTTTCATTCTTTTTTTGCAGCATTCTGAGCAAAAATATGCGCTCCCACTTTGATTCCCTGCTAGATATATATGGTTAAAATCAGCTCAGACGTCCTGATGAAATAGCACTTCACTGACTGAGACAATCTGGTTTTTAGCATAGACCTGATTCAAGACGTTCAATCTCACAAATAAATAAAATAAAACAATTGTTTTTGGAGGATAAATGTGGTCTTTTTATGCCTGCCTGTCCAATCAACTCGCCCTGTGCTTTCGTCCACAAGCGTCCACTGACTGACCCTGTCCTCCACAGGCCAGACAACTAAAGGGAAATGCTCCCTCGGTCGCAGGGGAGCTACGGGCATGGAGCTAACATCAAGGCCGTCTCTACTCTTGACATCACGACACGCGAGATATGTAAACTTCGAATGTAAATGAAACCCTGATGTGGATTCATAACATCTCTTAGATTCTGAACACCTTATATCCCCCACACAAACAGATGAGCGCTCACACCGCTGGGCCAGGAGACACTGCTCATGAGGTCGAAGGACAAATATCTCTGATGCACTTCCAATCCAGGCTCAAAGCAATATGGCAAGGATTTGATGAACAAGTAGGAGGGGAATGACAACATAACACACCTTCCTGTAAGGTGCGTGGTCAATTATAAAACGTATCTAAATGAAAAGAAAAAGGAATTGATCACTTGCAAGATTGACGATAAAGAAAGGAAAAACACTGCTCTTGTTAAATGTATTTGTATTCTTTTAAAGTTAACTTTTTAAGTTGTCATTTAATTCATTATTTAGTGTATTCTTCTTTTTACTTGTGTTTTTTTTTTTTTTAAACTCTTTTTGCTCTTTTAAGACTAACAGAAGGTGTATGTGTTGGCTAACTGCAGAGGAGACGTGGCTCTAGCTTATCTGTACCCTGGGTGCTGGCCGTGGGCCTCTGGGACTGGCCTGCTCATGGCAGGCCTGTGCATCTTTCCCATCAGCCCTAGATTCTGATCTCGGAAGCAGGGCGTCTGGAAGTCCCCGCCCAAGTAATCCGCCGTTTGCATCAGATTAGTCTGTCCGGAGGCGGAGGAGCCCACCCCCGGCCTGTAATGTGCATGTGCCCCCCCGCAGTCTATGGCTGTGGCGGCGGCAGCGGCAGCGGCAGCAGCAGCAGCGTTGGCGGCACCCGACACCCCGTGGAACTGCAGAGTCATGTCCTGTGACCCGGAGCTGTCACTGTTGGGCGTAGGGAGGATGCTGTTCCACACCTG
The DNA here is from genome assembly GCF_900700415.2 of Clupea harengus. Classification (NCBI taxonomy): domain Eukaryota; kingdom Metazoa; phylum Chordata; class Actinopteri; order Clupeiformes; family Clupeidae; genus Clupea; species Clupea harengus. The sequence continues at coordinate 24,524,967 of NC_045159.1, forward strand.
CTGCTGCTGCTGCTGCTGCTGCTGCTGCTGCTGGTGTTGAAAGTAGTGCCCGTTGGTGTAATGTTGCCCCATGGCCCCTGGTGGCATGCCGTTGTTGTTGACAACGGGGGGCGAGGGGGTAGGCTTTTCCACCAGGGGCTTATAGGAGTAGGTCTGTGCCCCGCACATCTCTGAGTGGTAGCACCCCTTGCAGGGGAAGCCAGGGTCCCGAGGTGGGTGCTTGCAGGGGTGACCTCCACCCTCTGGCATGTGCTGTAGATGGGCGAGTTGGTGTTGATTCCATGACCTCAGCTGCTGCTGATGGTTATGCTGCTGCTGAAGGTGCTGCTGTTGAAGGTGCTGCTGCTGCTGCTGTTGTTGCTGTTGCTGTTGCTGCTGCTGTTGCTGCTGCTGTTGCTGCTGCTGCTGCTGCTGATGTGATTGGCTTTGTTGCTGCTGCTGCTGGAGGTGCTGTTGGTGTGGCTTCATGTCATTGTGGTACACAGACATCCGGTTGATGGCTGCCATGTTCTGAGCGGGCACTGCCCCGACGGGGACTTTGTCCATGGGCGTGATGAGGCAGGTAGGGTGCATGAGGCCGGGGGGGGCCACCGGGTGGTTGCTGTTGTTGTTGAGCATGGAGACTCTGGAGCTGGCGTTGATGAGCAGGTTGCGGCTGATGGGGCTCGGGTTGGCGATCTGGCCCTCGCACATGGAAGTGGCCCCGGCCCCCTGCGCCCTGGCCTGGCAGAACTGGCTGATCTGGTGCACGATGCTGCTCAGGTCGGGCTGCCGGCCCTGGTGCAGCCCGCCTGCCATGGAGAGCGGAATGGTTGAGGTAGAGACAGTCACATTTGGGGGGACGTCGGTGTCGGGCATTTTCCTGCCGCCCGACTGCAGGCCAGGTGGGGGCTGATGAAGGTGCTGTGGGGGCTGATGCTGGGGCAGAGCAGCAGGCGGCCCCTGGCCTGGGTGACCCAGGACGTTGGGGTGGGACAGAGTCTGTGGCTGGGGCAGGCCCTGGGCGTGCTGAGGCATGGCGGGAGGGTGCCTGAGGGCTGGGTGTGGCGCGGGGCCTTGCTGGGGGTGAGGCTGAAGAGTCTGTGTGTGGGGCAGCCCTGGCTGCTGAGGCTGCTGCTGCTGCTGCTGATGCGGAGCCCTCTGCAGCCCTGGGGCCGGGTGGTGCAGGTTTAAAGTGCTGGCCGAGGCTGTGGCGGCTGCATACGGCCCTCGAGGGGCGGCGTTCATGATCACCTCCGGGTGCAGGCGAGCCCGGCTGCCGTCGAAGTCCTTGACGATGCCCTTGACTACAGGTACCTTGACAATAGCGAGGAGGCCGGCCTTGGCGCTGGCCTGAGAAGGCGGGTAGGGGCTGTAGCGTGGCCCTGAAGTGTCCAGTCCGTTGACCGTGCGGCGCACGTGGTTCCTCTGGGGGACCTTGACGCTGTTGGGGAAGATCTTGATGGTCAGGGGGTTGTTGGCAACCTTCTTAGCATAAGCATCCAATTCCGCAGGGGTTGGATACGGAGCGGATCTCATCCTCTGTGTAGTGTCCCCTAGGAGGGGAGAGATAAGGGGGAAGAGGAGGACGGAAGAAGAGGAGAGATGAAGGGGATGGGAAAGAGAGAGAAACATCAGAACATTTTAACAAACAGTAGGAGGCAACTCTTTTTAGATAGGGGTGAACGATTGTAACATTTATAGTATGCATTTATTCTACAATAACTGACTACTAAGACTGTTTATCCTGATGCTTGGGAGGTACATCATACATATCTACGTGTAAGAAAATCAGTCACTCCACACACACACACACACACACACACACACACACACAAAAGAAAAAAAAATAATTTGACAGCAGCCTTTTATGCGATGACACCAACACTTCCAAACAGTAAGGAGTAAATAAGCATTCAGGGCCACACTTCATCTGCTCCCAAACGGGTCTGGTCTCAGGTGAAGACAGCAGGCGAGTCATCTCGCGCACTAACACACCACCTCGCTGCACACACACACACACACACACACACACACACACACACACACACACACACACACACTGCACCAGTGGCGGAAGCAGCCACAGCCCCTCTGGGAGACACAAACCTTGATTTTCAAATTCTTTCATCTCAATTATCAATCATCTCAATTATCCTTAATGTGTTGGTGATTATGGCCCATTTAAAATCACAATACCACCCTTTTGCAGCAGCGGGCTGAACAAATCCATCATGTTCTTCATCAGTCTAGATGCGTTAGACAGATACATAGATGGTTAGTGTAAGGGAAAGGCAGTCATTCCGGTGAGACCGTCAGGAATAATGCGGTTTTTGCAGTGGCACATCTTGGACATGTATCTCTATCTCAGCGACTCTCAAATAGCTCTCCACAGGCAGGATGCCCTTTTTCTGTCGGCACAGATTTTTCTACCAGATCAATTACTGGCAAAGACGGAACTTTTTTGCCCGGCTTTGTACAGATTCTTGTAAGATGAGCTTCCTGGTGATGGAAGCCGAGGATCAAGTTGGTGTAACCTGATTTACTCCATCCTGCAGGTTCCATCCTTAAACACCAAATCCACAAAGCTCAATCTGGTCCTTAAGATGAATGCATACAATTCTAAATTGTAATGGAGGACTGAGGAGACTTTAGTTCCCTCAGGGTTAGTTCCTCTAAGGTTAGTTCCCCTCTTGTGCCCCTTTCTGGCTTGTTTTCTCAAACACAGAGACTATTTAAGTCACGCACACAGGACTATCAATTACTTACAAACCAGTGAATACCACCACATGACCTCGGTCTTGTGTGATTTCAAATCAAATTTAGTGCTCATTGTAACTGCAACGTGCAATTTACACAGACAAAGGGGTAATCTGCAGCTTGTGAATTCAATTTTTCTTCCTCAAAGGCAAACCAAATATTATGATTATTCTAAGTCCAGAGGTTCCTTGTTTGTGATTAAGTGATTAGTTTGCTTGTTGGTGGCTAGCTTGCAAGGAGGACCTTAACAAAACCTATTTGGGTGAAATAATCCATCCTACTGTGCTTGTCATCTAATAGTAACGTATTTAAAGCATACAAGACTGCCTCTTCATCTAAGAAACATGGTATATTAAAAAATCCAACAGAACTCAGAGAGCTCTAGCAAATCTAGAATAAATGTTATCTTAAGACACCCCATGATCAAAAAATGAAATGTTTGTGAAAAGGCCAGAGTTCTAGCTTCAGACTAGACACCCTTACATAGCTTCTTCCAAAGTCTTTACTGTATGAACACAAAAATATTAATTCAATCATTGTTATCATCAATCCCCATCTGAATGGAGAATGCAGGAGAGTGGTCAAATTATGACCCCTAGGTTGAAACCGACCGTGGGCCTTGACCTCCATGCTGATGTCTAACTGCTTATTGCGAGAAGAGCCAGTTCCTCCTTAGCGCTACCATGGCAGCACATCAGTGGAGAAGGAGAGGAAGGACTGAGGGCAAGGAGCTTTTTATTTGTTCAAGTTTTAAAACTGACCTGATTCCATCGCATTGACTGTACGCTTTACCACTCCTTCGACCAATGAGATTATTCAAAAAAGAACCCCACTTAATCCCAGTCCCAAAGATTAAAGTCTCAATTTTGGGATCTAAGCGATCTAATGTGGGCATAGATAATTCAGTGTGACATTGAGTCATTTTATGCCTTCGGCCCAGCAGAGGCCGATAAGCATGTTTAGTGTGGTTTTCTCTCTCTCTCTCTCTCTCTCTCTCTCTTTCCCAGAAAGGAAACAAACAATGTTCAAATATGGCAGATCAGCTGCTTGTCCGTGTGAGTATGCGTGCGTGCGAGTACACTTCTGAGTGCGTGCGTGCGTGCGAGTACACTTCTGAGTGCGTGCGTGCGAGTACACTTCTGAGTGTCCAGGCACATTTCATAGGAGGGTGCAACAACACAGAAAGGGACAGGGGCATGATCTATGCTGTTATCCCAAACACTTCAATCAGTTAAGCTTCATTTCATGGTAGTGATTTTATGCACCCACACACTCACAATGGTGGATAATGTTGATCAACCGATTGCATTATGTATTTTAATTATCTATTGTGGAAAGGTGTCTGCTTCGGTATCCATTCCAGTCATTCTAGCAGTTAAAACATGGGGTCACCACTCATGGGTTGTAAGCTACTAAATCTAAAAGTTGAGAAAGCTGATCAGTTAACCAATTTTAGTCTATAAATGAGGGCCAGATAGCAGTTAGCTGTTGAAAAGGAGTGAATGTTACTGCAACACATTTCAACTACAAAAAATGGTATAACAGCAAATGTAAGCCAATTTGTGAAATATGTTGCGGTTACATTCACTCCTTTCCAAACCGATATACAATTTGTGAAATATGTTGCGGTTACATTGACTCCTTTCCAAACCGAATAAATACTTCCCCGGTCCATTTCTATATATGAAGTTGCTGATGTTATCTACTTAAACTGACAGCATTGTGCAGCCAGACATAGGTCTATCAACAATTCCTTAGCTGTGAGGATTTCCTGTTATAAAATCATTCCAATTTCATCAATCAAGGAAGTTCCTTGAAATCTGCAACACAACCCCTACTATACTGAGAAAAAAAAAAAGAGTGAGAATTACCAAAGACTAAGCACGCCTCAAACATAAAAACGCCTCTGTGTCTCTGTGCTGAATCACCAGCCACTTTTCTACCCTGAGAGTGGGCGCTGGTTGAGCAGCGTGTCTGATGTCAAGCCACCTGCACTTCCCCCCCCCCCCCAGCCTCCCGCTGCTCCTCGACAGCCCCCAGGGTCATTTGCATTAATTTCCATACGACCCGGCTCACACTCCGCCTCGGCCGTGCCGCTCAGCCCAGCGCGCTCCGGAGGGGGACCAAGGCCACTGTGACCAGCCCAGTCAAAGGGACACTATTCTCATGTGAAGTGGCCGTGATGGTAGTCATGGTGTCTTTCTAATGATGCATGCAAAAGTCACTCTGGTACCATGAAGACACAAACACACACACACACACACACACACACACACACACACAAATGAGCGCCTCCCCTCTCTTGCCTCTCCCACTCTCTCGTCCCCTTTCCTGCTCTGCCTCTAGAACACCTAAACTTAATGGAGAAAAAAAAAAAGGTCTGAATAGTTAATTTGTGAACAGATGGTGGGGGGCACGGTGTTACACCACACCACTCCACAACACATGAACTGCACGTGCCCGTTATGTGAGCAGATGAGGGTTGGAAAATGAGAGGCTTGTTCGCTACCTTCAGATGTGCAGAGGTGAGCAAACTGGGGCCAGCCAGCCTCTGCTTTAATTACCCTACTAATGGGGTAGCACAGCCTCGCCACTGCACTGTCAGCACTGGCTAATTAGACCTACCACGGCTATAAGCTATAAGCTCAGTTTCATTTCTGTTTTGGGTACAAACGATCTATACACAAAAGCAAAAAAGCAGAACAAGGAGTTATATTTTTTAACTAACTGAGTAAGCTACAGTTTTTAAATGCCAAGCCCACATAAGACCGAATATAAAAATGCTATCTGTGACAAGTTAGAAAGCTAGTCTAATGAGCGAGATGAGTATTGTGTTTTGGCTGGCTAGAAACAAGGAGAGAGCGAGAATTTAAAAAAACAAATGGTTTCCTTGTTGTCGTTTGGTCCTACAGTAATGAAGTCATTACGCGTCTGTAAAGGGATAAGGAGGCAATTAACGGTGTCTCACTCATTGTTCCCACTCTGACACAGGGCTGTTTGTGCCCGTTCGAAATGACATGACATTCACTTTGCTGTCGGAAAGATGATCATAACCTCTAAACTTCCAAATGATCCTCCTCTGCATTACAGTCCCAGCACGATCCTCATCACAGGGTGGAAGGGGGGCATGGGGGGTGAGACATGCAGGAAACAGAAAAAAAAAGCCATTTCTTCATGGAAAGTGCATCTCATCTGACACCCTGCTGAAACCCCCAAAAGGTCTGCCGGAGGACAATTTTCAGTCCCAAATTCAGACAATTTCCTCTGACCACTGCTGTGTCTCTCCACTCTTAGCACCCAGGAAAAAAAGAGAGGAGGAGAAGGAGAGGAGGAGGAGGAGGGAAAGGACTGGAGGGGGCGAGAGGAGACGACACGTGTGTGTGAGTGTGTGTGTGGGGGGGTGGGGGGGGGGGGGGGACAGAAAATCTGCCACATCTCTCTCTACAGACACCCTGTTAGATTAGCTCTCAGTCACGGTGACAAATCGCGCCCCGGAGATTTGACGCTTCTCTCGGCCATGTATCGATAGCCCGGAGACAGATGAGCTGCGCCTCACTCCAGCAGTCTCCAGATGAGGAGCAATTACTGTGCCACACTCTGATTGAAGCCGCAGCCCCCAAACAGCAGCCAGCGTGCCTCCCCCGGATAGCGAGATGAGTTTGGGCGCTGCCAGACAGGCACATATGCAAGGTCACTAATTACAGCCTCGTGTGGAGGCTCATCGTAACACATCGGTTTTCCGTCATGTGTTTTAGCCGGTATACAAAAGCAACAAAGAAGGCCTGTAAATTGGTGATGTTCAACTATCTATTTCATGAAAAAAAAAAAAAAAAACATAAGCAGATGCCACAGTATCACTTGTCTTCTTTGTTAGTGTAATCAAAGCAAGCCCTGAGAGACAGAAAACCTCACATCATTATGCCTGACAGAGTCTACATATGTAGTTACACAAAGGGATTTATTGATTACACATAGGGATTTATTGATTTAGATAACGTTGAAAAGCTTGTTTTTAAATGATCTGGTGTTAATCACTAGTTTTTTTCTGACATACACTGCGGTTTAAATGCATGCTTATTTATTGTTTCTTTTTTTACTACCACATAACACACAGTACCTACATTCAGTTAGTAATGGCAAAATTGCCCTTTCAAACCTATTATTTCCTACCCTGCTGAAATGCTAAGTGCCAGGCTAGACTCTGAGCTGTGGCTGTGTGTGCTGGCCAGCAGAGTGGGACTAGAAAAGGGCTTCATTTAACTCCTGGCGATGAGAGCAGATATGTCAGGCATGCGTGGCCGGGCCAGTGAGGCAGCCATGTTGGCTGATGTGCAGAAGACCGTGCTGTCTGGGCTGCCAATCAAACCCTTCAGAGTATCGCTATCCCAGCTGTCACAGGAGCACATCTGGCGCAGAGGCACCGCTCCGGAAAGTCCTCCAAAAAAGGAAAAAAATTAATAAAAAAAGAGAGAGAAAGGAGGAAGGGATGACCGGAAGGGGGAGAAATAAACTCGACCCAGAGCCTTGCAAAAATTGCCGCACAGAAATGAACGGTAAGTGGCTTCGCCTTTTGTTTACGTTCAAGCTTTGCTCCCTCCGAAAAAGCTTTTAAAGGGGATGAAAGGGAGAAAGGGGTGATTGACTACGGAGGAGAGATGGCTATAGAGACGGATACGGAGAAAGACAAATGAATAGAACTGCCCGACCATTCCCTCTGGAAAGTCAGCGCACACCATGATACATGCTCGAACAAAAGAGGGTGGGCGCTTCAGTTTGAAAGGCCTCAAATATGGGCTTTGGTCTGAAGCACTCCGTGGAGGGAGGAGAGGGGGGGGGGGGGGGCACATGATGAAGCCTACAGCCTTTGACGCAACGCAAAGGCACTGAAAGAGCCTGCCTTTCCCCCTTAATGGCAGCTCCTGGGGTTAGTCTGATTACAGTGATTCTGAAATTACAGTCCTGATGAGGCACATAGGCAGAGGGGAGGGGAGGGCAGAGAGAGAGAGCGAGAGAGAGAGAGTGTGAGGCTGTTGTATGAAAAACAATAAAAGTGGGTCAAACTGACTTGAATTCCACTATGAGGAAAACCCTTGAGAAATCTCAGTTCCTTGGGGATCAAGACGAACAAGAGAAACAGTATTGGACAGATTTAATCTGTTTAGCAGGAGGAAGTGTATGCACTCTGGATCTGATAGGCTCACGCGTGCACTGACAGTCGCGCGGTGTATGTGTAAAAACATCTCAATCACGGTCACCTCAACACTCCTTGAGAGGCTATCTCAGAGCAGATAGTTTCTGCAGAGACCGGTTTACAAAGTGTGTGTAGGTGTGACTGCAATTGTGTGAGTCTCTGTGTATGTGTTTCTGTGTGTGTATATGAGCTCAGAGTAGTAGGCAGGCGATTTAGTGTGCAGAGGTTTGTCGCTCAGTGTGTTAGTGTGCACGGAGTGTGTAGACTGCTCACCTTACCCTCGTCTATTTTGCTTCTCATCCTAATGAGATTGGATCCTCATTATCACACACACACACACACACACACACACACACACACACACACACACCCCTGGGAGATGAGTCGGGGGGGGGCACAGCCGAGCGCGGGAGAGAGGGACCGCTCCCATGTGAGTTATTAGCACAGCTACGCTTTCTTATTCCCGGCTAATGGGGGCAAACGCAAGTCGTACTGTAGTGTTTTGAGAACAACCTGTTTTCCCCACTCCTTTGGACTCCTGCGGACCTAATGTGGGCGGATGATGACTGTGCCACGCTTGACAAGCCAGTGAGTGACAACCCTGGCTTTTCTGGCAGAGATCTGTCAAGGGCTGTTTAGCTTAGTCACCAAAAAAAAAATTAAATAAAATCACATTTCAGGGGAGACGCAGGAAATAAGCAGGCCTGGTTTGTGCGAGCACAGGCTGTGGAACAGCGGGCGCGAGAGGCCACCCGGTCTCCTGGGGTGGTTCAACGAGCACTGGCCGAAGCCCACAGAGAACTCAAGTGGGTGGGAGTCATTCAGGCCGGAAGGCGTCCATCAGGAGCATGAACAACAGCGCGTGACCGGCCAAGTGTTGAGTGGGTGCCGGTCAAGTGAGTTGGAGGTCACAGCAGTTATCTGTGGGTTAAGATGAAGTGGACTGTGGTGTGTTGGCGTACTACGGGAGCTGAAGGGGGATTGGTTTCAGGGGTAAAGATGAGGTGTCGGTGTAAACTGGGTGAAAGGTTTGTGTTCTTGTTTTGTGTTTTGGGAGTTTAGTAACCGGGCAACACTTACATTTCTGAAGTCCAGTGTTCATCTGCGTGTGGGAGAGAAGCTGGAGGGAGAGGTCACCTGGCCCTGGCAGACAGGCCAGCATTTCACACCGACACTAGTGCAACATGGGATTCTCACGCCTCCTCACACTGCAGAGAAAGAGAGAAAGAGAGCGAGAGAGAGAGAGAGAGAGAGAGAGAGAAAGAGAGCGAGAGAGAGAGAGAGAGAGAGAGAGAGAGAGAGAAAGAGAGCGAGAGAGAGAGAGAGAGAGAGAGAGAGAGAGAGAGAGAGAAAGAGAGCGAGAGAGAGAGAGAAAGAGAGAAAGAGAGCGAGAGAGAGAGAGAGAGAGAGAGAGAGAGAGAGAGAGAGAAAGAGAGCGAGAGAGAGAGAGAAAGAGAGAAAGAGAGCGAGAGAGAGAGAGAGAGAGAGAGAGAGAGAGAAAGAGAGCGAGAGAGAGAGAGAGAGAGAAAGAGAGAGAGAGAGAGAGAGAGAGAGAAAGAGAGCGAGAGAGAGAGAGAAAGAGAGCGAGAGAAAGAGAGCGAGAGAGAGAGAGAGAGAGAGAAAGAGAGCGAGAGAGAGAGAGAGAGAGAGAGAAAGAGAGCGAGAGAGAGAGAGAGAGAGAGAGAAAGAGAGCGAGAGAGAGAGAGAGAGAGAGAGAGAGAGAGAGAGAGAGAGAGAGAGAGAAAGAGAGCGAGAGAGAGAGAGAGAGAGAGAGGTTAACACCAGGACACTTAACACAGACACAAGACTCAGACTAGGAACCCAAAACGCAGTGGAGGTCAGGGCTCAGACATCACCCCAGGCGGACGCATGCTAACTGGAGATAGAGCAGGGGAGGGAGGCTGGCTGGTTTCCTTCTGAACGCAGTCCGCAGTCCCTGAGGGGGAACGAGGGACGGGAGGAGGGCTGCATTACCTCGCAATTAGAATCAGATCCACACCTGCAGCAACAGCCGAGATGACACGCGATGCCGAATAACAACTTCAATTAAACATCAAACAGCCCGGGCCAGGCACACATACGCTCCGCCCGCGGCCAAGCAGAGTTGCCTGAACCCTCCACTCTCCAGCACAGACTCCAGAAAAAAAATAAAAATAAAAAAGCTTCATCAAAGCTGAACTGAGAGACCTGTTCCTCTTCACAAAATCCAGCCTACAGCACAAATACATATACACAATGTCCCATTGTCAGGACAACCCCCGGTAGCCAATATCAACAAGCAAAGGGGAAGGACAGGAGTGAACAAGGGCAATAAAACAGCTCTCACTCTGTGTAATAAGCGTGGCAACAATATGGACTTGTTCTCAGGCCACACAGACTGCCCAGGCACATGGAGGAAATGACAGATTACAGGCATTTCATTACAGCCAACCTGACCCGACTCTCCAATTATTCTCAAGGCATGCCGCAGTGTGTGAGCGAGAGACCAAATGTTTCGTGTCCTCGCTTGGCCTTTCAATTACAGTAACATGTGATTCAACAACAACCAAACTAAATCTCACATGCGCCAACAAAGCCCATTGAGAGCTGGTCATTTGTGTTTCTTTTGTGTTGTGGCCGTGTCTGGGTGCCTCGCCCTCATAGGCCACATGGCACTTTGCCAAAAGGTAACAGAGGCATAGTCAGACCGGCTGAGTGGGAGGCAATTACCGACCAAATAACCTTGACACGGCCATCTAAGCAGCGGGGGGGACGGCTTAAAAGCATCCTGCTCTGTGACGCAGGGGATGTGACTGGGAGAACATGACGTGAACTTCATTTAAAAAGGTAGAATAAGGAGAAACCAGGTTCCAAAAAAAGGTCAGGGTGACAGCTCATTTAAATCCTACCAGCGAGAGAGAGAGAGAGAGAAAACAAGCCTTAATTAAGCCGACAGTTACACAGGTACCTGCATGCAGTGAGTAGACCTGCGACGGTTTGAGTGGTGGGGGGGGGGGGGGGGTCTATGGGGCACACGCAGCAGAGGGGTTATGAACTTCCCCGACCCCACCTCACACTCACCCTGTCTGGCTTGCCGACACTGCGTCACTCACCGACCCCCCCCCCCCTGCCGTCTACTCTCCAATCTTCTAGGCTACTCCATTTTTCACCCCTTGATTTACTGCTTGGCCCGCCATATGGCAGCAGTCCCTGCCCCTGATTCAACATGTCACTGTGCATTAACTTTAATTGGCCTGACGTGTTATTTACCCCCCCCCCCCCCCCCCCTCTACAAGGATTTTCGGTACACTTTGATTCTCTGCTCTTTTTTTTTATCTATCAAAGTGCTGACATATTCGCGACAAGGATAAAGAAGCATTTCAAGAACAGTGGGGGGGAAAATGGCCAAAAAAAAAAGAGCTGTGCTGGTGCTGGAGTAACTGTCGAAACACAGTCTGCATTTTCAAACGGAAGCTTTACAAGGGGATGGCTACCCATTTTATTTATTTTTTTCTCTCTCCAAAAGGAATTTTCAAGAGGCATACACAAACATTACCGGTGTACACACGGATGAGTGGACACACACACGCACACACACACACACACACACACACACACACACACACACACACACACACACACACACACACACACACACACACACACACACACACACACACACACACACACACCTCCCCTGTGCCCCTGAATACTAGATAGGCTGGGCGCAAATCAGTAAAGGTCAGGCTATGGTAATGCCTCCTCTATCTAAAGCACTCCTGCTGCAGGCCGAGGACCAGAGCAGGATGGGAAGACAGGTTGGGGTGGTGGGGGGCAGGATCATCAAATACACATGCACGCCATTCAAAAGGTGAGAAGCTAGTTCAGAACAGACACAAACCAGTCTGGACACATGCACGCCATTCAAAAGGTGAGAAGCTAGTTCAGAACAGACACAAACCAGTCTGGACACATGCACGCCATTCAAAAGGTGAGAAGCTAGTACAGAACAGACACAAACCAGTCTGGACACATGCACGCCATTCAAAAAGGTGAAAAGCTAGTACAGAACAGACACAAACCGGTCCGGATTCATGACTCAGTGTCACAGGAGGCATGGTGCTCAGAGAAGAAACATGTCCACTGGCCTGTTCAACAGATATTCAACTGCGTCTGAACGGGGCTGTTGAGAGGGCCTCATACTCTGGAATGGCAGACCAGCTGAATACCATTTCGTCTGATAGTGAGCTGGGACTCAGCATGTGGCTGATGACTGGCGGAAAAGAAACCCAGGCGTTTGATGCAGACAGATCGGCACTCCAGTCAGCCAGCCAGCCAGCCAGCCAAATGCTGTTAAGCATCCAGTGACTCAAGTCCCTTCCCTTCAGGCTATAAATGTGCTCCAATGCAAATCTGGGTGGACTTCCATCAGAAGGGTACGTGTCCTTGGTGACTCCTAGAAGACAGGAGTCCCCTGGGTTAGGGAAACGTGATTTGACATGGTGCAGATGCGACCACATCCTGTTAGATAGACAGGGCCCTGATCTACGCCCCCCCACTTCACAGGGGCTGGAGCATATTCTGAGGCAGACACAGACACAAAAAACAATGAAGACGGGAGGGTGGAGGAGACACCCATTTAGGACATAACCACTGGAAGCTCTAATCAAGCACTGATGGCCCCCTAGTTCATACCTGCAATTGCAGGGCAATTTCATTCACCATGAATTCAGAAAACACAGGGGGGGGGGTGTGTGTGTGTGTGTGTGTATGTATGTATGTATGTATGTGTGTGTGTGTACACACAGACACACACACACACACACACACACACACACAGACAGAAATCTCAGGGCCCAAACGGGAGCAATGCAAGATTTATTTGAAACGATGTTGGCTCGAAAAGGGTTAACAAAGAATCAGAGCCTGTGGCACGAGACCCACTGTTTCCCTGATTCCAAGTAGGTTCTTAACAGCCTCTCCTTTCCCAATTAAGAGCAGAAGTAATTAAGATGGCTAAGCCTCTGTGTTGTACATTGTTTGTGATGAGAGCTGAGGGGAAGGGAGACTGCAGCAGACCTCCTGTTATTTAATTGCTTGTTTACCTTGAGGTTATGGGGCCTTAATAGAACCGAGAGGGGGGGGGGGGGGGGAACTACCTTGTTTGAGAAATTCAATGTAGGGCAGTGTGTAGGTTCTCCAAGGAACACAAAAGCCATAGAATGAAATTACTTTTCGAAGCGAGGCTGAATTCTGAATTCTTTTATAAGGGTTGAGAGTCTAAAAAAAACAGAAAGCAGCAGCAGCAAGGAAGAATAGCTTTATCTCTGAACCAGACCATTGCCTCAGGCAAAAAGAAAAAGGAAAAAAAAAAAAAAAACCTTGGCTCAAGCAAATGTTTCTTGCAAATAAATGTTCACATCACTCCAGGCTTCATTATACCATATATCTGTGTGAGCAGGGAAGGGGGTGGGGGTTTAACATGGGATTTGCTGAAACAGTGTGGTCTGGGAAGGGGGGCCTGCGGGCCTGTAGATGTCACAGCTCCAACACTGACAAGAGATCCTGATGACTAAAGCACATCCTGGAGTGTTTAGTCGTGACATTTTTCAACCACAGAGACCCCTCGTCTCTCTGGAACGCTATTTTTAACAAAGAAAAGAGCTTGTGCATTGGCGCTTGTGTGTGTCTGCCTAATCCTGTGTGTGTATGTGTGTAAGTGTGTTTGTGTGCGCGCACTGTGAGGGCAACAGAATGTGTGTGTGCTACACAGATGTCAGTAAGACAGAGTATCCAAACATGAAACACAAAAGGTGACATAAAAACAAGCAGCGAGGAGAGGTATTGCACTGAAGCACCACGGGAGAGCAAGACGGACTACAATGAGGTGTGAGGGGGGGGGGGGTGTGGTGCATAGCCTGGGAAAAGGCTCGAACCTTCTACAGAGCGCGTGGAAGAGGAACGAATGAAGCGCTGACACATTTCTGATTAGCGGTGCTGAAGGACAGAGGGTGAGCGCGGAAGAGGAGAGAATAGGTGAAATAACACAAAAGGCTTGCCACAACGTCAGATGCTCACCTCCAAATGAGTTTCAAGATTTCTGAGGTTGCTCCCCTCACACTACACAACCCCTTATTAACACAAATCACATTTCAAAGTTACTGCGCTTCCAAGGGCAGGATGCCAGAGACAAAAGAAAAGGACCTAACTGCACAGGAGGGGGGGGAAAAACAACTCTGAAACGCACACAGTCTTATCTCCCATTGGCCTGGTTTGTCTTGCTCCTTAGCCGCGGCGATGCTAATCTCCCTAGACTGTGCTGTCTGAGGGGCTGGCCCTCGTAGCTCCCAGAGCTCAGCAGAGATGGCAGGAGAGGAGCAGAGAGGAGAGTGGGTTGGAGGTGGAATGTTAGTTTGTCTCCTGGCCTGATCTGATCTCCCCCTCAGGCCACATCATTACGGGGCGGGTCGCTGTGGAGCCGGCGCCTGGCCAATGGGCACGCGGGGCCGCGGCGCCTCTGGCTACTCCCGACATGCTGACATTTTTACTAATGACCCCCCCCTCGCCCTCAACTGGCCCTGTAAAAGTACAAGATGTAGGCGCTTAGGGGAATGGATTGTTTGTGGCTACAAGCTAGGGTCGAAGCATGCCTGTCTGCGTGTGTGTGTGTGTGTGTGTGTGTGTAATGACAACGGCCACATTTTGGGTTTTTAGAGCTGATTTATGAATGCGTGTGTGTGTGTGTGTGTGTGTGTGTGTTAGGGGTGGGATTCTTCGATTTCTCTCGATTCTCTCTAGAACGATTCTGTCTCGATTCAGAAAAGTTCATAATCGATTTTTTAATAAAAAATAAAAATAAAAAAAATGTTTTTTTTTGTTACACATCCGTTTTGTGTTGAAATGCAAGCTGCATCGATTATTGCATTGTTCATAGAAAGTCATAATTGTGACAAGGAAAAGCATTTTCTCTAATAAAAAAATAGAGAAGGTAATTCATCTGTTGATTTTCTTTAATTATCGAACACAAAGTAGGAAGCGATTTGAGACTTTAAATAGCAAATTCAAATGTTTTAAAAATCGAGATGCATCGATAATCGTTTTATCGGTTTAGAATTGATAATCGATAATCGGTTTAGTATCGATAATTGGCTTAGAATCGATAATCGGTTTAGAATCGAATCGTTGACCTCTGAATCGGAATCGAATCGAATCGAATCGTGAGGTGCCAAGAGATTCCCACCCCTAGTGTGTGTGCACACACTCTTCGGACGGCTTGGGTAAGCTCTGGTCCTCTCTCCCGCTGACAGAAATACCAATTTCCAGGAGGTTCCAGTCATTTGACAGACATGTTTACCTTATGTGAGGCAGCCGGCCGTGTGTGGACAGACAGAGTGTTGCGGCAGAGTCCGCTCGGTGCATAAATGTGCCGGGCAGCAGGAGGGAAGATATTTATTTCTTACACGTCTCGCAGCCCTCCTTCACCGACACGCCCAACCAAAAAAAAACTGAGACCATCCAAAGGAATAAATGATGGAGAAAGAGAAAGGCTCCCCAAATAACCCCCCCCCCAGTATACTAGTGCTTAGTCAGTGCCAATCACGACAGGTTTAAGGAGATAATCCCCCATTTGGTTTTTAGTCACTCCCTAAATACACCTAGCACTAAAATCAGATTTAGTGCTCACAGCCATTTTACTCTCCCTATAAATGTCCATCAAAAGGAATTGTGCCATCATCCTCCCTTCCCCCTACATACCCTATCGGTGGCACTGGTGGAGGTAGCTAACAGCCAACTGTTCAAATACAGATTGGATGGTAATCTCTGGCAGATGCCTTAGTAGCAAAAACCAATAGCCCAAATAGGAACTATCTGCAGTCCTGAGAGGCACACAGTAACTCAAGAGTCCGTCCCAGAACACATATAGTCCGGTGTGCGATCCGCCGCCAAAGTTCATTTCTCTCTCAGCGTTCCTCCTTGGGAGTGAGCGTTTTTCATTAGTCTTTCATTCATCTCAGAACACTACCAGACATGCTGCCAAACAGGTACTAAAAGACCTGCACGTCCTGTGTAAAACTATGTGACACTTGGCTACCCTTGCGAAAAGTGAATTAGCCAAACAGTTAAAACAACACAGAGGTAAGCAGACATGGCGGAAAGGGGATTGACGAGGAGTCTGTTCTGAGGTTGGAAAGATGATTAGTGCCCTTGAGTTTTAAGTGATGGGGCTAGTGTATATGTGTGTGTGTGTGTGTATATATATGTGTGTGGGGGGGGGGGGGTCTGATATTTCACACAGCTGCGACATCAGTGAGGAAAGAAACGTGCCACCTGCAGGAGCAGGAATGACAACAACGCAGGCGAGACACTGCCCCTCCAAATGGATGGAGACGGATGCCTGAGCCGTCATGAGCGAGAGATAATAGAGTGGCAGCCTCTTTCCCCGGCCGCCCGTCAGAAAGTGACAGAAGCAGAGGCTTCAGAGAGAGAGAGAGAGAGAGAGAGAGAGAGAGAGAGAGGGCTGCCGCCCCCCGCGGGCTACTGCGCGACGCCATCATTACAGGCAGGAGAAAATAAATTAAAAATGAAGATGGAGTGGCTTGATTAAATTCATGAGCAGGTGCATCCATTTGCGCCGTTCCCCCAACCTCGCCGCTCTCATTTCTTTTTCAGAAATGGGACACCCCGGTGACAAATCGGGCTGAGTGATTGAAGGGGGGAAAGGGGACGAGCGAGCGAGAGACTTGGAGAGAAATAAAGGTGCAGAGAAAGCCAAATGAGACCCGAGCAGAAGGGTGCAGAGAGAGCGGTAGTGACTGTTTTTGTTGTTGTTTTATTTTTGGATGAATGTAACTTTAATCAGACAGGACAGTGAAGAGACAGGAAATGAGTGGGAGAGAGATTGGGAGTGGGATCGGGAAATGACCGCGAGCCAGACTTCGATTCGGGTCCTCGTGGGCACTCAGGCCCACGCATGGTCAGGACGCTACCACTTGCACCACAGATGCCCCCCGGAATAAGGGTGTGTTAAGGAGATAAGGGTGTGTGTGTGTGCTAGTAGTGGAACATTGGGGGGTGGGGGGTGGGCATGTGAGCTGCTGTCATGGGGTCTCTGTCTAGCTGTTGTTCCTGCGTCTACAAGTTACACTCTGAGCACTCGGGGCGCGCGCACACACACACAAACACACACGTTTCCAAAATCCAGCTAAAAGGCAGGTCAACAGCCAAAAATAATTCTGTAATGGTTTTGTGGTGATGCCATTAAGGACCTGCCCAATAAGTCTATTCCCCAACCGTCAGATAGTTACGAGAATGCCTCCTTGAGTAGACCATCCCCATCCTTTCCCGGTCCACAGCCCAGCACCACACAAGGCAGAGGCCCTGGCCCAGGGCGTCGGGCTGCTTCTGACAACCTGAGCACCTGGGTGTCAAAAGCATCAGATTTAAAGAGAGGGTAAGTGAGTGGGGCGGCTGAGGTCTGGGCTGTGGATCCCTGTGTCCTGCCCTGACTACACACGCCAATGGAGAGACCTAGGGGAGGAGAGCTGGACCCTGTGATCCACCGCTACAAAAAGCTCTATGCTTTATGCGGGTGTGCTCAAAACTATTTCTACACGCAACAACGGGATTGGTTACATTTCCAAAACACTTGCTTCTGCCACACCATACGTCAAAGTAATAGGTTAAGTCCTTTCAAATGCATACCATCAGACAAATCATTTATAAAGTAAACTAATGAAAAAAAAAAAAACATGCAGAAATATAAAAACTGCATCTGCTCTCTGTTGATGTCCAGCAGGACATCTGAGACATGGTGGGCTAGACCCACGGTAGCATCAGCCTTTCAACTGTGCTCAAAGAACCACATCAAACACTTCACCTCACAGCCTCCAGTCCACTCTGCCTCTGCCTCTGCCTGAGGCTCTGAAGGCCATGGCACAGAGAGAGAGCAACCAGAGAGTGCCACTAATCTCTCGCTGAAGCACCCAACTCAGAGAAAATGTGTGTCCCCCTTAAAACGGAGACAGGGAGAGAGACAGAAAAAAAAGATGATGGAAGCGGCACAACCCAGACTGCTCCACTGTGGGCCTTGCTCTGAAGAGAGGCAGGTAAACACAGACGCCGCTCAGCCTCCTGACAGCAAACATTTCACGAGCGCGTGTGACCATGGGAACCATGCTAACACAACACCAAAGACAGCCAGGGTACTTTTTTTACAAGGAAAACCTTGCCCCCCCCATAGACACACACACACACACACACTGTTGTTTCATATCTGTGGGAGCCTAAAGTAAGCGGCTGCTGAACTCCAAGGTCTTGGGGGGTGGGGGGGGGGTTATGTAAATACTTACAGTAACTGCTCCTGAAGTGGATGGAATGAACCACAAAGGATGACAGTGATGGGGGATGGGTCTTTACACAGGAAAACTTTGCACAGTAGGGCGAGAATGTACATTGCACTGGAGCAATCGTGAAAAGCACACGCACAACATACACGCACAACAGACACAGACACAGACACAGACACAGACACAGACACACACACACACACAGACACAGAGAGCGATGCACGACTCTTTGCTATGTTCACATTAATATCGGCGCGCTCACTGTGACTGAGCACAGTCTTAACGCACCCGCCAGCGCATTTCTGTGATCATCAACTCACTTTCCCCGGCAGTAATGACTCTGACATCAAACACAATGCATACCACACTGTTGACACAGGAGCACTGGGGGGGGCTGAGGAAAATTCCAGAAGTAACGAAGCATGAGTCCTTCATATTTGACTAGACTCTACAGCTTTGGCTCCTGAGCTTGTTTTTTCAAACCGTGGCAATAAAAAAAAAGTACAAACTCAAGCATGCAACCCGACCCCGCCATCAACCATGCCTAGAGCTCCAATAAATCAGCTCATCAATTTTAACGGCTGCAAGTAAAAGCTGCAAAAGACAGTCGGAGACTCATCTGGACCCATCCTCTTGGTTATCAATCTGCCAGCCGGAGCAGTGATCCAAGGGAGGGCTCTGGTTTCACAGTTTCCCAGCTGTTACATCAGCAGGACCACCAGACGCCTCAAACCCATAGAGTGAAGTTGGCAGAGAGGAATAATCCATCCCCTAGCAGCACGTGTCGTTGGCTAGATGACTGCAACATAACCACAGAGTCATGTGTGACACTCAGTACACCCCATGATTAAATGCTGCCTTCTAGATGGATGCCTAAGAGTGTGTGTGTGTGTGTGTCATATTTCATGTTGTATAAGAAAGTTTCCCATATTTCTCCAGTAACGCCTGAACGGATCCAGAAGGAGGCAGGCACATATATGGATATAGGAGGACGTGTGCAGCAGACGTGACTTGGGCTAAAAAAATCCAGTTATCGACCACGGGGCGCGCTCTGGTGTCAAATGTGGTTACAACCCCCGAAGCAGAAATCAATGTTTTCACTCAAAGATCATTCAATAATTACAACTATGTAGCCAACGTCTGATATCTGACACTGATCGCAAGAGAGCAAATGGACCAAGGCAAAATGTCAGGAAATCTGATTTTGAATCAACATCCGTTTTATTTGATTTTTTTGACGCGACGGGGTTGGTATCTGGCGAGATGGCGTTTCAGAGCCATGGGTCAATGGGTTTCTGTGCGCTCCACAGAGAAACTCCAGGGCCCGCTGGAGGGGATTAAGTGGGTTTGTGGAGGCAGAGCCCTACAGGATTGTGTGGGAGG
>NC_045159.1:24545104-24570104 GCF_900700415.2 Clupea harengus
CAGCGAAGATCAACCTCTGCTGGTCTGGGGGAATGCCTTCTTTGTCCTGGATCTTGGCCTTGACGTTCTCAATGGTGTCGCTTGCCTCCACCTCAAGGGTGATGGTCTTCCCCGTGAGGGTCTTCACGAAGATCTGCATGCCTCCCCTCAGACGCAGGACCAGGTGGAGAGTGGACTCTTTCTGGATGTTGTAGTCGGACAGGGTGCGGCCATCTTCCAGCTGCTTGCCAGCGAAGATCAACCTCTGCTGGTCTGGGGGAATGCCTTCTTTGTCCTGGATCTTGGCCTTGACGTTCTCAATGGTGTCGCTTGCCTCCACCTCAAGGGTGATGGTCTTCCCAGTGAGGGTCTTCACGAAGATCTGCATGCCTCCCCTCAGACGCAGGACCAGGTGGAGAGTGGACTCTTTCTGGATGTTGTAGTCGGACAGGGTGCGGCCATCTTCCAGCTGCTTGCCAGCGAAGATCAACCTCTGCTGGTCTGGGGGAATGCCTTCTTTGTCCTGGATCTTGGCCTTGACGTTCTCAATGGTGTCGCTTGCCTCCACCTCAAGGGTGATGGTCTTCCCCGTGAGGGTCTTCACAAAGATCTGCATGCCTCCCCTCAGACGCAGGACCAGGTGGAGAGTGGACTCTTTCTGGATGTTGTAGTCGGACAGGGTGCGGCCATCTTCCAGCTGCTTGCCAGCAAAGATCAACCTCTGCTGGTCTGGGGGAATGCCTTCTTTGTCCTGGATCTTGGCCTTGACGTTCTCAATGGTGTCGCTTGCCTCCACCTCAAGGGTGATGGTCTTCCCCGTGAGGGTCTTCACGAAGATCTGCATGCCTCCCCTCAGACGCAGGACCAGGTGGAGAGTGGACTCTTTCTGGATGTTGTAGTCGGACAGGGTGCGGCCATCTTCCAGCTGCTTGCCAGCAAAGATCAACCTCTGCTGGTCTGGGGGAATGCCTTCTTTGTCCTGGATCTTGGCCTTGACGTTCTCAATGGTGTCGCTTGCCTCCACCTCAAGGGTGATGGTCTTCCCCGTGAGGGTCTTCACGAAGATCTGCATGCCTCCCCTCAGACGCAGGACCAGGTGGAGAGTGGACTCTTTCTGGATGTTGTAGTCGGACAGGGTGCGACCATCTTCCAGCTGCTTGCCAGCAAAGATCAACCTCTGCTGGTCTGGGGGAATGCCTTCTTTGTCCTGGATCTTGGCCTTGACGTTCTCAATGGTGTCGCTTGCCTCCACCTCAAGGGTGATGGTCTTCCCAGTGAGGGTCTTCACGAAGATCTGCATGCCTCCCCTCAGACGCAGGACCAGGTGGAGAGTGGACTCTTTCTGGATGTTGTAGTCGGACAGGGTGCGGCCATCTTCCAGCTGCTTGCCAGCGAAGATCAACCTCTGCTGGTCTGGGGGAATGCCTTCTTTGTCCTGGATCTTGGCCTTGACGTTCTCAATGGTGTCGCTTGCCTCCACCTCAAGGGTGATGGTCTTCCCCGTGAGGGTCTTCACGAAGATCTGCATGCCTCCCCTCAGACGCAGGACCAGGTGGAGAGTGGACTCTTTCTGGATGTTGTAGTCGGACAGGGTGCGGCCATCTTCCAGCTGCTTGCCAGCGAAGATCAACCTCTGCTGGTCTGGGGGAATGCCTTCTTTGTCCTGGATCTTGGCCTTGACGTTCTCAATGGTGTCGCTTGCCTCCACCTCAAGGGTGATGGTCTTCCCCGTGAGGGTCTTCACAAAGATCTGCATCTTTCAACCTTAAAAAATTTAAATAAAGAGAAAAGAATATTTCCATTACATCCATAATTCGCGCTAGCACCGGTGAGTAACAAATTAATATAAAAATACTGTACATGAGAACGGGAAGAATTACAATTATTATTTCGATTATAATACATAATTGTACATCACTATTATTATAACAATTCGTTACATTAGGACTATAAAAGAGTGAAACTATATACAACAAGCTCAGCTAAATTGACAGAGTCGGGTTACGAAACACGGCAGTCATAGACGATTTGACGCCATCTTAAGACATCCGGGTTCTTTGTTCGACTCTAGTTTCTGTAGTGAATCAGCAAAACTGACATTTGAAAGATAACGTTACCGAAACAACTTGTGCGACGACTTATTGATTAAAAGAACAATTATTACATCGTGTATCACACACTTGTCGTTTATAATGACGATCGGTCACAAAAGTGTACTACATTATCGCTACTATCTTTCCAACCAACTTAACGTTAGCCACTAGCCTACGTTGCCTCGGTAAAGTGACGATAAAAAAAGCCCTTAACGTTACACGAAGACGCAGACAGAGAACTAAATTCGCTTCTACAGTAGGTTGTATTTTGTGATAGAAATACTTACGTTTCGAGTAAAACAGAGACACGCCTTTATCTTGTATGTTCTCTTCTGTTCGCTGTAGTTCTTCAGGAAAATCTAGTGCGCTGCCGAAAGACTACTGTATTTATACAAAAGTGGTTTTGTGACGTGTACCGGCGTCATACCATTGTATGCTTCCGCTGATAAAAACTAGTCCCTAGTTCTATAGCGTCTGAATTGCATCAAAATGTCTGTGAACCCACATATAAAACATTACAAAATCAAAATTGTCTCTATAATAATAAATGGTAGCTAGATATTTGAATTTCCTATTGAATACATATTTATGCGGAATGATACATGTTGTGATACCGGGAAGAACCTAGAAAATGCTAGAAAGGCTGAGAAACTAGAGCTACGCCTTCTTTAGTGATTGGATAGTGAAGTTGTTTGTGTCGGTTGCCATTGGTTAACCATAAGAGCAATCTCAAGGTGTGAAGCAAGGGCGGACAACAGTTTTGGTGTTGAGCAATCTCAGCCAGGCTATTCTATCGCAAATGACTTGCGTTTGCAAATGTTACAGGCTACATTAGTGTCTGAACAACTATGTGATGTGTAGAGTTATAGACACGTTCAGTCCATTCTTTACAGTAGGCTACGGTTAATGAACCTCAACTCCACTATATTAGCCTAAACTTCTTTCTCAGGTTTCAAATAGGCTATGTGGTTTTAAAGCAGACATATAGAACTGTAACGTGTATTAAAATGTAAGTTTGCTAAAGAGAACAAGTAAAGTTTCGCACATGACTGTGGTCACGTTTTAGAAAGCAAAGCACAGCACGAGACAGAAAGAAATCCAAACACAGGCTGTGTTGCCAGATGGGGTGTCTACTGTAATGTAGGTCAGGCCAAAAGAAAGCTGACACCATATCCCTGTTGGTGTTCTGTGATTGAAAGTAGGCTAATTATCAAGTGGCATGTAGAGCACAAATGTCAGAGCCTAACCAAATTCAGCATCTAACAGGAGATAATGATAATTAAAAAAATCCCACTGTTTTGTCCTGAATAAGTTTACATCATGGTAGGCCTACCTAGAACTTGGGTAGGCTGTCAAATGTACATATTTTTTCTTCGGCCACTTTTACCATAGAGCATAACTAAAAATTGCTCTTTTCATTTTTAGTTGAAGGTAGCCTTGGTCTATCTGTTGTTATGTAGATTCGATCTTAGGAAATGGCTGTTGTTGTTCTAGTTTTATCAGCCTCCTAAAAGTGAGCTATTTCAAATTACAATGGCCACAAGAGATCTGTTTTCATAAGCTGTTTTTGTTTTTCCAGAACAGAGCATCAGGGTTTTTTTCACCTTGGTGAAATGATCATGTTAAAGCAAAACGTTTCATATATGTAAACTAAAGCAATCAATTGTAATATCTTTGCCTCAAAGGTTTGCCTACAGATTAGCCTACATTGTCTTCATCTAAGTTTCAGGATTTACGAGCATTAAAGTTTTTTTGGCAACAAGGATTAGCTTACAAAAATAAAATAACTAACAAAAACAGTCCAAAAAGTTCTTAGTCTTCTCATTTTCATTAAGCAGTTCTAGTTTATACAAGGTGGGGTTTTCTTTTTTTAGGTCACTGAAATGCCCTTCGATTCAGAACGTGCCAGATTTCCATGTGACACCGGTATGATATGCCACGTCACTCTCAGTCTCTGGGTGTGCCTGCACTGTATGTGAAAGACAGACTCTTGTACTTTGACCAACTTGTTTACAGTTGTCCTTCAGCTAGTGTTCCAGGAAGTCTTTCAGCAACATTTCTTGTTTTCTGTCCTATATTTTGACTTTCAACTTTGATACTCAAGATCACCTTAATCTGTGTCTCTTTGTTTGTTTTGTTTTGGTGAGACTAATTGGAACCAATATGCTGCTATAAATATAAATAAACTTATATAATTGTTACAGATTTATCTTCTGGGCTGTTTCACCAATAAGGCTGTGTGCGTGTTGTGTGTGTGTGTGTTAATCGAGGAAAAGATTAGGCCATATTTGCCTGACAATCACTTCTTTCATTTTATTGTTCACATGTATATTTTCAACAAGTGGCATTCAAACATGACCAGACGCTGGAAGAAACAGATCCACGTGATTTTGTCATCTGATCATGCTTTTGCGCACTGTTCAGATTCCTCAAGAACGCGCGAGAGTTCTCTAGAACGTCACTGTTTGGTAAACTTACACGGCTATAAGAAGCCACCATTCCCTTTACGAACATTTTCTGTTGCAGTCAACAATTCCTATAGATTGTCCGTTGTACTTTGGCTGAAGAAAGTTCATGGCACATGGAGGGCAGAACCAAAGGTAGGCGTACCCGAGTAAAATATTATAATAGGATTTGGGACGGGTTTAGCCTGCCAAACCACTGCAACGTGACCATGACGCTGCGGCAAAGGTTTGCAAGGGCAGACGAAATGTTTGTAATCAGATCGCTGATAGGTTATTTTAGTTCTGCGTGGATAAACTCCATAGCCTACACACTTGTGTAGTCTACGTCAGTCGGGTGATCCATCTACTGGCGACAAAACACCAGTGCTGTAGCTTATTAGTTATTTATAGTCTTAGCCATTAATTAGTTTTAACACTGGGTGACATTCTCTGTAGGCAACTTAAACATTGCACCGAATCGACATGTAGGCCTAGACCTATAAGTATAAGTAGGCTACTGCCTAAGTATTAAGGAGCCTATAATAAACACATACTATCTGTAAAAGCTCATACAAACAGTAGCCTAACTTGTCTACCCTGTTTCTTTTGCTTTGTGTATCCAAGTCCCATTGACATGTCGCTGAATTGAAAGTTAATAAGTTATTTATATTTGAAGATGTAGGTAAATCTCTCATTTATTTACGCGTCAACTAATTCATAAAGTTCCTGCACACCATTTAACAATGAGGCTAGCACAGACAGAGATATAGGTAAACTACGTTCTTTATCCCTGTAGGTTAAGAATATTCTGGAATTTTAAGATTGAATCTGTCTGTGGTTTTGATAGAAAACGATATACTTGTAGCAAGTAACTTCAAGGCATGACAGATGGGAAAGACCATGCCATCCAAGACCATGGCATCAAATACATTTTTAAAAGACTGCTTGACCCTGCATTGAAAACGCTGTAAGCAAGTTTTAAGACTAGCCATAACTAGCCTGACCTGTCTTAAAACCACAGAGGTAGGATAAACTGGTACTGAAATTGTTTATATGGAAGTAATGTTTTGTGTATAAGTATGGCTTATGTGTTCATTATTTTACTTGGTTTGTATGTCCGTTGCTTATGTAAATTGTTTTCAATTCACCCTGCGAATACATTTTAGGTTCACTCCACACCAACTCACCTAGAGCCTGGCAGGTCATGTCATGGATTTTAATGAAAAAATTATGTTAAAGTAGTCTATTCTATTAATGTAAAAAGTGCAAAATCTTAAAACTGTCCACCCAGTAGGCTAGTTTTTCTGTAAAAAATGTTTAGTTATTCATATTCAGAATCCACATATTTTAACCTCACCAATGGCTCAAATAATGAATTTAGCTGAAATGTATGCTGTGTACTGTATATCAATAAGATCCCTTACATAATGTCTACTGAATTTCAACTTATAGCTATTAAATGAACTAGAACAGGTCATGTTTCATTAACAAGCATACCAAACATCTATGTATATAAATTATTATCTTAATATGAATTAATATCTTAATTTCCAGTATTTCATCTCCAGATTTTGATCATCTGTAGTACTTGCATAGGTCTATCAATCCTTTGTATATTTTTCTTCTATAAAATAAATCAGAAGTTCCACAGTGATAGAAATGCCCTTAAACTTTTTTTTACAAGTAAGTACCGGCATCTATTTTACACAACTGATAATACCGCTGCTTGTCTGCCTCTGAATCAATGTCTCACCAAGTCACAATCAAATTCAGGTGTTTACTTTAGTGCTTTCCAGCTGGTCAAAACCGCTAAGTTACTGAACACAAAGCTGAATGTGCCAGAAAATGAATGCAAGAGAAGGGTATTTTAGGAGATATGGAGTCGAAGTGAGGCAGGCCTTTCTCCAGGGACACTGAAGTCAGAGTGAAAGAGTTCTACAGGAATAACGGATAGGAATAAAAGGATTGACAAGTGACCATGAGAATGTCATTTGATTAGAAAAACCTGCTGAGGTGGCACATGGGTATATCCTGATCAGTGCTTCCTGTTTAGTCAGTGGCCAGTGTATTCAGTATTGTAGAAAGAATCACAGAAAACAAACTCGCTGGTACCCACACAGCTCATAACACATAACACATAGAGTACTGAACAATGTAGCTGTGGAGTCCTAAGCTCAGTCAGAGGTTGGTTTACCCATCCCATGGGGTCCATTGACACTAGGTAACTACAAAACTACTCAACTATTAAAGGTAAAAGTATATTTGTGTACATATAGAAATTATATATTTTATTACACTTCTGTTTTCATTCCTTTCTATGTTATTTTAACCATTTTTGTCTTAGTATCCTGGAGACACGCAAAAAATATCCTTGGACTCAGAAGGCAGAGTAGTTTTTAATTTTTGTTTTATTCCTTAATCTAGTACAGCAGATTTACAACGACTCATCAATTTGGATTACGTGACTTTGAATACTGTTAAAGTGCTCAACACAAAACATCTTGACCTAATGTAACATTCAGTTGTACATGCCTGATGAAATGTAAACCGTATAAAAGCCATTTCACCATCTCCAGTGTGTGTCACTCAAGTTCCTCAGTTGATCTTCAGATCAGCCTCTTCTTCCTCTTCCTAAGACTCTTCTTCTTCCACCCACTTTCGGGCGCATGTTACTTGTTCCACCCACTTTCTGGCGCATCATACTTCTTGTTGCCAAATGGCAGTTTTTAGTTGCAACGTTATACTTCTTTCCACCAGCGCTGATGAAGTCAGAGACAGACCTCTGCCCTTCAAAGTTTTTCTTCTCACCTGTTGCCTATAATCATAAATCACACCCCCTATGCTGTTAGTCTCCATATGCATTTAAACATCACCAGTAAATGTAAAATTTTGTTGTTAACAAAAGTCTGTAGTACTGTGTCATCACAGATCTATAAATGAAATGAATTGTATATGATGCACTGAGCTGTATCTAGGCAGGAGTGCTGAGTGAAAGAACACTGTCGCAAGCAACCATATGACCCTCTTACCCTCCATCTTGAACTCATGTGGCGTGCATCTGTCACTACCGTCTGGGAGCTGATCCCCACACCCTTCCCCTTGTGGATCAGATGTTGTGAGCCATCCTGTAAGGTCACCCTGGAATAAGAGGAAATGGTGCAGCGCAGTTAGTGGCAAGACGTGACGGCACAGACTACATCTTTCATTTGGCCAAAACATCTGCGTACAGCAGTTTTCTGTGTGTGAATGCCACATTTCATTTGACCATAATTCATACTACCGCAGAACATGCTGTTGTGTTTAGTTATCTGGCTATACTGTTTTTTCAACATGATACAGAAAATAAGCAAGCCAGAAGTTCCTATGTCAAACTTTTCAGGCTGAAAGATATAACACAGCTCATAACACAAAACACATACAGTACTGAACAATGTAGCTGTGGAGCCCTTAGCTCAGTCAGAGGTTGGTTTACCCATCCCATGGGGTCCTTCTTACCTGACTCCAGAGTGGGACAAGATGCCATACTCTTTCTTAAAGCCATCCAGAGGTCGTTTCATTACTTCAGCATTGACCACTTTAGAGCCCAAGAGGTGCTTTAGGTCTCTTGGGTTGGACAGGTCATGGGCAGGTTTACCACCTCCTGTAAATATAATATAAGTATGTGAACATGTAATACATTATTACCCATGACAATTACATGCCAAGCTTCTGCTGACAACTTTCAATTTACAAAACAGGATTTCCCTTTTATATTAATATTATTGTTTTTCATATTCTGGGCGCCAAATACATTGCTGTACATTTCACAATATATCCACTTCAAGAGAGACCATTCAATGTTAATATAATCAACATTATGCAAATTAATGTAATTAATATTGACAAAATATCTTATAACAGCACCATTAATAGATATGAATCTCAATTTAGGCAATGTCTTGTGTGCTGCACAATCTACATACTATTTTATCTTCATCACAGAGACATGGTCCATAGGAGATACACAGAAATACTGCATAGAAAAGACAAGGTCACATTCAAAAGAATTATGGCAAGCAGGATTGTAATTACCTCCACCACCACTGCTACTGCCGCACTCAACAGCCATTACCAGAAAGGCTATGAGGGCCAGGCAAGTTGTTGTCTTGAAGGAGAGCATGGCTGCTAAGTTGCTTCAGTGGAGCTGGACTGCTTGAGTGAAGCCTTGCTTTGCCTGAAGATGTGAAGACATGGCAGAAGAGCTGGACTATTTATACAGATACATGCAGGAATTCCCAGTTTTCTGAAAGCCCTAGGAGAGCCAAAAACACATTAATTTCAGCTGTAGGGAACTCCACCATTGCGCAATGCTGAGAAACCTAAGGAAATTCCTAACTGTCAGTCCTTCCCCCAACTTAGTTTCAGTTTGTACCACGGACCTTAGCATTTCTAACTCGTATCTCTTTGCAATTGAGAATAATATTCTCCTTATTATCATTTGATGCATCACAAGCCTTTATGCTCTGCATTTTCAGCAAGGAGATTGTGGTGTATAATATTGTACTAAAATAATCTATAATTTATCATTAGATAAGCAACCTGTTTCACAACATACAAAAGCAACTGTATAATACAAACGTATACACTCTTGCCAACAGACACACAGAGTGATTCACACTCACACACAGACAGACAGAGACATACACACACACTCACACACATAGAGACATACACCCACACACAGACACACAACTGTCTGAAATTATTTTTATGCCACAGTTTATGATAGACACCCTTTGTGGGGTTAAATCATCCCTCTTCCACCACATATAACTCTGCTGGTGGAAACGTGGCTGATGTCTGACAGGAGGCAACACGTGAGGCTGGGGAGTCTCTGACTCCTGGACCATAATCACCGGTTCCCCTCAGGGCTGCGTTCTTTCCCCTCTACTCTTCTCCCTGTATACCAACAGCTGCACCTGCAGTCACCAGTCCGTCAAACTCCTTAAGTTCGCGGATGACACCACCCTCATTGGGCTCATCTCTGATGGGGATGAGTCCGCTTACAGGTGGGAGATTGGCCATCTGGTGACCTGGTGTGGTCAGAACAACCTGGAGCTAAATTCTCTGAAAACAGTGGAGATGGTTGTAGACTTTAGAAGGAACCCAGCCCCACCCACCCCCATCACCCTGAGAGACTCCCCAGTCATCATCTCCCAGGACCTCAAGTGGGAGCTGAACATCAGCTCCCTTACCAAAAGAGCTCAACAGAGGATGTACTTCCTGCGGCAGCTGAAGAAATTCAACCTGCCAAAGACAAGGATGGTGCACTTCTACACCTGCATCATCGAGTCCATCCTCACCTCCTGCATCACCATCTGGTACGCTGCTGCCACTGCCAATGACAAAGGCAGACTGCAGCGTATCATCCGTTCTGCTGAGAAGGTGATTGGCTGCAATCTGCCATCTCTACAGGACCTGTTCGCCTCTAGGACCCTGAGGCGGGCAGGTAAGATTGTGGCCGATCCCTCCCACCCGGGTCACAAACTGTTTGAGGTCCTTCCCTCCAGCAGGAGGCTGCGGTCCATCAGGACCAAAACCTCACGTCACAAAACCAGCTTCTTCCCGGCTGCAGTTGGCCTTATTAACAAGGCCCGGGACCCCCACCTGACTTGGACTCTTATCCCGCCCCCACACCTCAAGTCTGTGTTATGGAAACACACACTACATTGCATTGAATATCATGCCATAGTTCTAAAGTGCCAGCCTCCTGTTCTGACAGTAACTGTGTATAGGCCACCCAAGCAATGTCCCACTTTTCTAACAGACTTTTCAGAACTACTCTCCATTATACACACAAACTACGATAAGATTATTATCACTGGTGATTTTAACATACATGTTGATAATGGGAACGACTCAAATGCCGGGATTTTATGAATCTCTTGAATTCCATGGACTTTACACAACACATCACTGAACTCACTCACAACCGTGGCCACACCCTTGATCTAGTTATTACAAAGGGTCTTACAACTGTTATATCGTCTATCTGTGACCTTGCTCTTTCTGACCACTTTTGTATTTTCTTTACAGCACTGGTACCTAAAGTTAGAAATAGTGCTGAATGTTTTATTAAGAAACGCTATCTTAACTCTGCAGCAGCTGAGAATTTCAAAGTAATGATGAACATAACTAGTACAAAAAACCCAGATACGGGGCCATCATGTGTTAATGATCTAGTGATCTAACTACTCTAA
Source organism: Clupea harengus (assembly GCF_900700415.2). Lineage (NCBI taxonomy): Eukaryota > Metazoa > Chordata > Actinopteri > Clupeiformes > Clupeidae > Clupea > Clupea harengus. Next base: position 24,555,860 of record NC_045159.1, read on the forward strand.
ATACAAAATTAAGGACAGCACTTGACTCTGTAGCACCATTGAAACAAAAAAAGGTTTTAGCCAAACAAAAAGCTCCATGGAGAAATGAGGAAATTATTAAACTTAAGAGATCCTGCAGAAGGTCTGAGCGTACATGGAGAAAGACCAAGCTACAGGTCCACCTTGATATCTTTAAGGATCAACTTTCAGTCTTTATTAAAGCAATAAGAAATGCTAGGAAGGATCATTTCTCTAATTTGATATTTACAAATTCTAACAATTCCAGGGTCCTCTTTTCAACAATAGACAGTCTTATAAATCCTGCACCTAAAGTAGATGATAGTCTCTTTTCCACCTCCAAATGTGAGGAATTTGCAGCATTCTTCAGAGATAAGATAACGAACATTAGGAAGAATATTGCTCAAGAAATTCCAAATGTCTTGTTTTCTGATCCCCTTCCACCATGCTGTAACAGTATGAGCTTTTTTTGCACTGGCTGATATAGAAATGCTGAGCAAAGTAGTGTCACAACTGAAGCCGTCTACATGCCCTCTTGATCCCCTTCCCACCAAATTTTTTAAGACCATCTTTGACTCTGTGTCTAAGGACATTCTAGCCATTATAAACTGTTCCCTGCTTACAGGTATTTTCCCATCAGAACTTAAAACTGCCCTGGTGAGACCCCTCCTGAAGAAAAGCAATTTAGACTCTTCAGTTCTAAACAATTTTAGACCCATCTCTAACCTTCCCTTTCTAAGCAAAATCCTGGAAAAAATTGTCTTTAAACAGTTAAATAATTTCCTAGATGCTAACTGTGCATTTGACACCTTGCAATCTGGTTTTCGCTCCAATCGTAGCACAGAAACGGCATTAGTCAAGGTTGTAAATGATCTCAGGATTAATGCTGACTCCAAAAAACTATCTGTCTTGGCCCTTCTGGATCTGAGTGCAGCCTTTGATACTGTTGATCACAATATCCTTATTGATAGACTTGAAAATTGGGTTGGCCTCACTGGTCCGGTCCTAAACTGGTTTAGGACCTATCTAACTGGCCGGGAATACTTTGTCGCCCTCGGAGACCACAGCTCAAAAAACATTTGTATGACCTGTGGGGTCCCTCAAGGATCCATTGTAGGGCCCTTACTTTTCAGTCTATACATGCTACCCCTTGGTAGTGTAATGAGGAGGCACAACATCGACTATCATAGCTATGCAGATGACACCCAGCTCTATATTTCTGTAACACCCAACAACTACAGCTCTATTGATTGTTTGGTAAATTCTGATATAAATGTATGGATGTCACAAAACTTTCTCCAGCTAAACCAAGATAAAACAGAGGTATTAGTCATTTGTGAAAAAAACGAAAGAGAAACTATCTGCACACTTAAAAACACTAGCACCAAGCCAGAAACCTAGGCGTCATACTTGACTCAGATCTCAATTTTGAAACCCATATCAAAAATATAATTAAAACATCTTTTTATCACTTAAGAAACATTGCTAAGGTGCAATCGTTTCTCGCTCAGGCTGACACCGAAAGACTGATGCACGCGTTTATCACGAGCAGGCTAGACTACTGTAACTCGCTTTTGTCTGGTCTACCAAAAAAAGCCATTAGTCAACTACAAACAATACAGAATGCAGCAGCGCGAGTCCTCACTAAAACAAGACGGAGAGCGCACATCACACCAGTATTAAAATCACTGCACTGGCTACCTGTTAGTTTTAGAATAGATTTCAAGGTTCTCCTACTAGTCTATAAATCACTCCATAGTCATGCACCTGAATATATAACAGACATGCTCTCAAGGTACACACCCAGTAGATCCCTGAGGTCCTCCGGCACTGACCTTCTAACAGTTCCAAAAGCCAGGACAAAGAGACATGGGGAAGCAGCTTTTAGTTTCTCTGCCAGAATACCTAAGAATGGCTGAAACGGTTGAAACCTTTAAACATGCACTTAAGACATACCTCTTTGATCTCGCTTATCACTCACTGTAAAATGTATTTAACATTTATGGAACATTTATTTGTTTACTTATTTCTGTCTCTTTTCAAGTGTACCTTGTAGTCCTTTACGGTGCCAGTGCGGTTAGTACGTTTATTTAATTTTATTTATTTCTCTCTAGAAAATCTGTGTGTTTTTTACAAGTGTTTGTAACCCCCCCCCCTTTTCTTTCCTACTGTGAGGTGCATTGTGTTACCTCCTTGTATGAAATGTGCCGTACAAATAAAGTTTGATGATTTGATTTGATTGCACACTGCACATTGCACATTCACTTTTGCACTCCTGCCCCGCATTTTGCATTTTACCTTCTAATTTTCCTTTTTATATACATTTTTATATATATATTGTATCCTATATACTGTGTTTTATCTGAAGTACTTCTCTTATGTGTAGTACTTATTTAAGCAATAAGGTACGAGAGGCAGTACTGTATCGTCAATAATGTACTGTTCAAGGGTGTTGTTAGGCCCGACGCAAAGCGGAGGGCCGGCAAACCCTTGCACAGTACATTATTGACGATACAGTACTGCCTCGAGTACCTTATTGCTTTTATAATACGGCTGCCAGCAACATTATAAATAGTAACTAAATAGTAACAAACAAAATAGTTGTAATAGCCCCCAAACGTTGTGTATCGCATTTCAGTAGCATAGACTCTAGAGAAAATAGTCCCGAATGTGTGGCTGTTGCTATGCAACAGACAAACAGCATTGGGAACATCACGTTTGTTAGCCTATACTCTCCTGTTTACGGTCACAACCCACAGGAAGTTAAAACTGCCCGGCATATGTTGTGCTGATGGATGCGACAACAGTCGCTAGAGAAAACCTAGATATACAATTGATACAATCGTGAATAATTGCTGTGTCTTATTAGAGCTAAACTCTCCTGAGCAAGCTAGAGTGCTAATAACTAGCGAGCTGTTTAGCCCTTTGGGATTTGGCTACAACTCGTTAGCCCATATTGGCACTCTTGCTTGCTCAGGAACAGTTAGCTTTGATAAGATCCAGGATACATGTCCTGTGATCTCATACATATTGTTTTTGTCTCCAAATGCCATATCTTGGTGTCGTTCACCCATCCTGCAACTGCATATTGAAAGGCATCTCTACTCTTGAAATCTCCGGTTTATGGGGATGGATAATGTACAAGATAAATGTAAATGATGGGGGCAGATGCTTTGCAAAAACAGAGAGGAATTGCTAATCGCTAACGGCTAGTAGCATGCTAACCTTTGATAGGTGGCAATATACCGCGCAAATCCTCTTAGACGTATTTTTCAGTTACAATAATGGGGTTTTTATATTGTACAGTGTCTATTTCTCGGTAACTTTCTAAAAATCTAAACAAAAAAAAGTAAAACTTAAAACTTTTAGGTACAAATACGATGATCTACGGAGATTTGGTCCGCCATTTTTTTTCTAACTAAGGTAGTATATTTTGAGTGCGCACTGATATGGAACGCTCAGGTAAATGTAAACAGCTGTACAGTACATTATGGCTCAATACAGTACACCCCGTGACCTCCTTTCAACCAATCAGAATGCTTGATTTCATCTACCCGTATTATAATGTGTTTTATGTTCACTGTATGCACCTATACACCAGAGCAAATTCCAGGTAGGTGTAAACCTACTTGGCAATAAATACCATTCTGATTCTGATTCTGATTCTGATGTCTGTTAACTTTTAAGAGATTTAAGCAAAATGTCAGCGGGAAGACCAAATGTAAAAGCCATCAGCAAAACTTGATTCAATACAGATTCAACCATTTGTCTTTCTTGCATTCCTCAGACATTTGTCAGAGGATAAAAATGCTTAAATCATATACTAAAGACTTCACCCAGACAAACAGTGGTCAGGGAGGCCACATCCCTACCATGTAGAAAATAAACAATTGCTATCTGACCCCATTCAAATCAACCCCCAACCAAGTAGTTGTACACAGAAAAACTAAAGGTTCCCAAATTCCCAGGCAATGGAGCCACTGGAAAAACCAGAAGCTGTACATACCAGTTTGTTTTCTACTTTCACACAGGGCGAAAGAGTGTCTGGTCAAGCACACTGGGGGATGTCATTGTGGCATTGTTCGTTTTGAGGTCTTGAGTGACCCTGATCTACTTGTGTTTGAATGCAAGTAAGTACCTTTGCTATCTGGCCAATAAGCAGTGCACTGTGGCTAAATGTGCAAAAGATTTAGGTGTGCTGTCCTTCAGACCAGTTTAAGAATATCCTGCCTGTGCCTCCATTACTGTAGATGTATTCTCTTTGCCCTTTTCAGCTGCAGCATTTGTACAAAAAAGCAGCACCACCATTTTATTGTGCCAAAAGCCCACTTCACACTTCTAAAGGTAAGCAAACTTTGTGAAGCCACACATTCAACATAATGATTTTCACTAATTTAATGAACTTCTTAATGTTTAACAGGGGTCGGACAACCTTACTACATATACATTTAACACACACCAAGCCAAGCATATGTTCTGTAAAACCTGCGGTGTACAAAGTTTCTCCATTCCCCGCTCCAACCTAGATGGCTTTGGTAAGTAATAACACATATTCATCAGGTGATGTTCAACCAGCTAATGAAACAAACAAGTGAAACATTGTTTCTGATGGTATCTGTGACCGCCTCTGAGATTTGTTTGTTGATTTATATTTGTGTTTTCCTCCTTAAAGGTATAGCACCACATTGTTTGGACTCAGGGACAGTGCGCAGTGTGACTGTAGAGAAGTTCAATGGTGTGGACTGGGAGGAGAGTATGGAGAACCATCAAACTATCAGGAACATGTCAAAGCCTTTGGAATAGCTGTAAGGCACAAAGGGAAAAATACTGCCTAAGTGCAGGCCTTGACCCTATATTTACCGGCATCCATTTTACACATATAGAAAACTCAAGGATGTTCTATGTTGTCTTCATGGTGAAATAATTTGGAAATAACAAATGGATCCTAGCTAAGAATCATTTTTAATGCTGATAACCCTATAATAAATAATTCTGTGTATCTAATTGCTCTGTGCATTGTGCTTTTTATTTCATTTTATTGTTTGTGGAAAAGGCGATTATGTCACTAAAGGTTTTGAAACTGGCCTCAATTACAGTGCCCTCCACAATTATTGGCACCCTTAGTGAATGTGACCAAAACAGGCTATGAAAAAATATGTCTTTGCTGTTTAGGCTCTTGGTCTTTCACTCAAAATATTCACAAAATTCTTACCTTTTCATTGAAGTAAAATTATTGAAAGAAAAAAAAAATGTTGACATTAAATAAATATTATTCTCCTAAACAGGTGTGCCACAATTATTGGCACCCCTTAATTAAATGCTTTGAGCAGCCTCCCTTTGCCAAGATAACAGCTCTGAGTCTTCTCCTATAATACGTGATGAGGTTGGTGAACACATGGTACGGGATCTGAGACCATTCCTACATACAGTATCTCTCCAGATCCTTCAGATTATGAGGTCAACACTTGCAGATTCGGCTTCAGCTCTTCCCACAGATTTTCTATGGGGTTTAGGTTGGGGGACTGTGATGGCCATGGCAAAACCTTTATTCTGCTGTCGGTGAACCATTTTTGTGTTGATTTTGAGGTGTGCTTCGAATCATTGTCCTGCTGGAAGGTCCAACCATGGCCCATTTTAAGCTCCATAGAGGGGGCTGTTAGGTTTTCATTTAATATCTGCTGGTATTTGATGGAGTCCATGATACCATGTATCCTAACAAGATGTCGAGGGCCTTTGGAAGAAAAACAGCCCCACAACATCAAAGATCCGCCACCATACTTCACAGTGGGTATGAGGTGCTTTTCTGTATGGCTATCTTTCTGTCGACGCCAAACCCACCTATGATGTTTGTTGCCAAAAAGCTTTATTTTGGTCTCATCTGACCATATAACTCTATAATAAAAGTCTGACTTACATTTGGCAAACTGTAGGCACTTTAGTTTGTTGTTGATTGACAGCAGAGGCTTTTTTCTGGCAACCCTCCAAAACAACTTGTGGTGATGTAGGTGGCGTCTGATGGTAGTTCTGGAGACTTTCTGACCCCAAGACTCAACTAACCTCTGCAATTCTCCAGCTGTGATCCTTGGAGATTCTTTTGCCAGTCAAACCATCCTCCTCACGGTGCGTGGGGTCAATTTACAGACAGGTCCTCTTCCAGGCTGATTCCTTACATCTCCTGTCGCTTTGAACTTCTTAACTATTGCCCTGATTGTGGAAATGGGTATTTACAACTGTTTAGATATTTTCTTATATCCCTATATCCGGGTTTCAGCAGCTCAACAACTTTTTGTCGCACTTCGACACTGTGTTCTTTTGTCTTTCCCATCTTGATGAATGACTAAGGGTATTTGGCCTGTGTCACCTCATATTTATAGCCCTGTGAAGCAGGACGGTTGATCACTTAAGAGTTCCTTATCAAACAGGTGAACTTAAAAATGTAAAACATGACTGGTAAAATACTTCAATTAGATTTTAATTATAAGATTTTCTAGGGGTGCCAATAATTGTGGCACCCATGTTTTGGAGAAAAATATTTTATGTAATGTCAAAAAAAGAAAATTCTTTCAATAATTTTACTTCAATGAAAAGGTAAGATTTTTATGAATATTTTGAGTGAAAGACCAAGAGGATAAACAGCAAAGATATATTTTTTCATAGCCTGTTTTGGTCACATTCACTAAGGGTGCCAATAATTGTGGAGGGCACTGTAACTACAAAACTACTCAACTATTAAAGGTAAAAGTATATTTGTGTACATATATAAACTATATATCTTATTACACTTCTCTTTTCATTCCTATCTATGTTATTTTAACCATTTTGTCTTAGTATCCTGGAGACACACAAAAAATATCCTTGGACTCACAAGGCAGAGTAGTTTTTAATTTTGTTTCATTCCTTAAGCAGATTTACAAACATCTCATCAATTTGGATTACGTGACTTTGAATACTGTTAAAGTGCTCAACACAAAACATCTTGAACTAATGTAACATTCAGTTGTACATGCCTGATGAAATGTAAACCGTATAAAAGCCATTTCACCAACTCCAGTTTGTGCCACTCAAGTTCCTCAGTTGATCTTCAGATCAGCCTCTTCTTCCTCTTCCTAAGACTCTTCTTCTTCCACCCACTTTCTGGCGCATCATACTTCTTGTTGCCAAATGGCAGTTTTTAGTTGCAATGTTATACTTCTTTCCACCAGCGCTGATGAAGTCAGAGACAGACCTCTGCCCTTCAAAGTTTTTCTTCTCACCTGTTGCCTATAATCATAAATCACACCCCCTATGCTGTTAGTCTCCGTATGCATTTAAACATCACCAGTAAATGTAAAATTTTGTTGTTAACAAAAGTCTGTAGTACTGTGTCATCACAGATCTATAAATGAAATGAATTGTATATGATGCACTGAGCTGTATCTAGGCAGGAGTGCTGAGTGAAAGAACACTGTCGCAAGCAACCATGTGACCCTCTTACCCTCCATCTTGAACTCATGTGGCGTGCATCTGTCACTACCGTCTGGGAGCTGATCCCCACACCCTTCCCCTTGTGGATCAGATGCTGTGAGCCATCTTGTAAGGTCACCCTGGAATAAGAGGAAATGGTGCAGCGCAGTAAGTGGCAAGACGTGACGGCACAGACTACATCTTTCATTTGGCCAAAACATCTGCGTACAGCAGTTTTCTGTGTGTGAATGCCACATTTCATTTGACCATAATTCATACTACCGCAGAACATGCTGTTGTGTTTAGTTATCTGGCTATACTGTTTTTTTTTCAACATGATACAGAAAATAAGCAAGCCAGAAGTTCCTATGTCAAACTTTTCAGGCTGAAAGATATAACACAGCTCATAACACATACAGTACTGAACAATGTAGCTGTGGGTCCCTAAGCTCAGTCAGAGGTTGGTTTACCCATCCCATGGGGTCCTTCTTACCTGACTCCAGAGTGGGACAAGATGCCATGCTCTTTCTTAAAGCCATCCAGAGGTCGTTTCATTACTTCAGCATTGACCACTTTAGAGCCCAAGAGGTGCTTTAGGTCTCTTGGGTTGGACAGGTCATGGGCAGGTTTACCACCTCCTGTAAATATAATATAAGTATGTGAACATGTAATACATTATTACCCATGACAATTACATGCCAAGCTTCTGTTGACAACTTTCAATTTACCAAACAGGATTTCCCTTTTATATTAATATTATTGTTTTTCATATTCTGGGCGCCAAATACATTGCTGTACATTTCACTATATATCCACTTCAAGAGAGACCATTCAATGTTAATATAATCAACATTATGCAAATTAATGTAATTTATATTTACAAAATATCTTATAACAGCACCATTAAAAGATATGAATCTCAATTTAGGCAATGTCTTGTGTGCTGCACAATCTACATACAGTTTTATATTCATCACAGAGACATGGTCCATAGGAGATACACAGAACTACTGCATAGAAAAGACAAGGTCACATTCAAAAGAATTATGGCAAGCAGGATTGTAATTACCTCCACCGCCACTGCTACTGCCGCACTCAACAGCCATTACCAGAAAGGCTATGAGGGCCAGGCAAGTTGCTGTCTTGAAGGAGAGCATGGCTGCTAAGTTGCTTCAGTGGAGCTGGACTGCTTGAGTGAGACCTTGCTTTGCCTGAAGATGTGAAGACATGGCAGAAGAGCTGGACTATTTATACAGATACATGCAGGAATTCCCAGTTTTCTGAAAGCCCTAGGAGAGCCAAAAACACATTAATTTCAGCTGTAGGGAACTCCACCATTGCGCAATGCTGAGAAACCTAAGGAAATTCCTAACTGTCAGTTTAACAGGAGTCGGACATCCTTACTACATACACATTTAACACACACCAAGCCAAGCATATGTTCTGTAAAACCTGCGGTGTACAAAGTTTCTCCATTCCCCGCTCCAACCCAGATGGCTTTGGTAAGTAATAACACATATTCATCAGGCGATGTTCAACCAGCTCATGAAACAAACAAGTGAAACATTGTTTCTGATGGTATCTGTGACTGCTGTGTTTGTTGATTCATGTTTGTGTTTTCCTCCTTAAAGGTGTAGCACCGCATTCCTTGGACTCAGGGACAGTGCGCAGTGTGACTGTAGAGAAGTTCCATGGTGTGGACTGGGAGGAGAGTATGCAGAAGCATCAAACTATCAGTAACAAATCAAAGGATTTGAAATAGCTGTAGGACACAAAGGGAAAAATACTGCCTAAGTGCAGGCCCTGAACAGTAGCTCTGTAAAAAATAATAAAATTCACAAAACTGCATAGTGCAAAGCATGTAACAGCACAATACACTGTACCCAGCGATTATGTCAACCGTATTCTGTTGTTATGTTCGACCAACAGTTTTCCTTTCAGGAGCTTTGTATTTGTAATGAGTTTAATCTCTTGACCATGGACAATGATGTAGTCACTGATGAAGTGACTATTGATTATTGAAAACAATAATGTCTGAGCTCTCAGGGCCCGTTTAGTTCTACCTGTAAGCAACTGTTTTTCAGACAATTGCAACATTGTATTCTTGTTGGCATTCTAAGGGAATGAGGCAATGCACATATTCACAGATATGTGAGAGAACTTTATTCACTGACGCAAGATTAAGCTGTTAAGATTCTTTGACATTGATATACTCCTTTTCAGAGTCATATGTTTACATACTGTCATTCTGAAAAGATAATTGCTGATCATTTTAGAAATGTTAAAAGTGACTATCAACAGAATGGAGCTGGATATGTAGAATAACTGCATTAGTGTAAACTTTTGTTGAGAGAGAATATGGAAAGGCAATCTCAAAGTGAAAAAGTTAACCATGAGGGCATTTTATTTTATATTTTGGAAAGAGATCACAAATCAGTCAAGAGTTAATTAATTCATGTCTGTAAAAAAAATAGAATGAAGAAGTTATCTATATTATGTTTACTGATTTAAAAAAAAAAAAACTATATTGATATGTTGACTCTGTATGTTAACACCATAGGCATAAGAATGAATTTGTATGGCGGATCAATAAAGTACTTTTTATCCTATTACAAAAATAACCAGATAAGATTAGTGTCCTTTTGAATTACTTGTCTTAGAGGAGGAGTCTTAGGCTATGCTTAATACTATGGAAAGTTAAGTGCACTTGCTGATTGAGGGTGATTGAGGGTGTTTGGACACAGCCCTGCCAATGTACTGACTAAGCAGATATCAGGGATAAGCCCTAACTTGCAGTTCAAGGACAGAGAAATGATTGCTTAAGATACTGGTTGGAGAGAAGAATGTTTCACAATTTTGGAATCGGAGAACTATTTTAATCTGCAGAGTGGAAAGTGGAAAACACACCATGGATACACATCTCTGCAGTTATTTTTGTTTCCTGACATATTTTTTTCAATAACTAAAGCTAAACTCTTAGCTCACACAGGATTGCCAGACTATATCATCGACCGTTTTTTTACTAGTAATCTGAAAACCTAACTGATCTCTGAACTTAACAAGAAAGGCTTGGCTTTAACTGTTGTAATTTCAAATTTCTGCACTCAAAATAGTTGTGGACAATGCCATATTGCAACAGGTTATGTGTATAAACTGTGTATTATGTGTTTTTGCCAGTGATCTGATCCAATCACTGTATCTTTGATAGATGCTAAGTAGTGACAGTCATAGAAGTGACAGCCATAGTGTCTTTGAACTCCAATGAAGTGTTTCCATAGAGACCACCATGAACGCAGTGAAAACATGTATGTTTGGCAGCACCAGGCTGATTCAATTACATTTTATTTATAAAGCACCATATAGTTTTATATACTATATTTATATAGTGTTTAGGTAGTTGTATGGATGGGGTCTAGTAGGCTCATAGATCAGAGAAGTGAGTTCAGGGAGGTCAATAAGTGTGAATGATTATAGGAGTTGATGTTGAGTTCTTCTGGTTGATGTTTTTAGACTGTGCACTTCTCAGCTGTTTGGTTACTCCGCCCACTCCAGCTGTAGCATATCAGAGGCAGCCCCTTAATGGCTGGAGTACGCCTACCGACTGTGACACTGAATGTTTACCCTTGCCCTGATGAAGGCCTGATCCTAGGCCGAAACATGTTGGCAACAAGTATTTTTAATCAGAATCAGAATCAGAGTCAGGTTTTATTGGCCAAGTAAGTTTTCACAAACAAGGAATTTGATTTGGTAAAGTGTCTGTGTGCTTACACAGAATATACAACACAACACAATACAACACAAACAGTCCAACTGTAAAATACATAAATATGATTGTAGGAGTAATTGAACAGTGGTTATTATATTGATCCAGGGTTATTGCACAGTGCCACAGTGTGCTAGCTGTTCAGTAGTGAGACGGCGAGGGGGAAGAAACAGTTTTTGTGTCTGGAGGTTTTGGCGAACAGTGATCTGTAGCGCCTACCAGAGGGGAGGAGTTTGAATAGGTTGTGTCTGGGGTTTGAGGGGTCTGCAGTGATTTTTCCTGCCCGTTTCCTGACTCCTGACTCCTGAGCTGGCGCAGGAAGTACATCCTCTGCTGGGCCTTTTTTGATGATAGTGTTGATGTTGGGTTCCCCCTTCAGGTTTCGGGAGATTGTGGATTGAGGGGTGGTGGGTGAGGGGGGGGGGGGGGCCGCAGTGCTGGGGGGCTCCTCCTGAAGTCCACTGTCATCTCCACGGTTTTAAGTGTGTTCAGCTCTAGATTGTTGCGACCGCACCACAGGGCCAGCTGTTCAACTTCCCGCCTATATGCAGACTCGTCATCATAACGGATTAGGGCGATGACTGATGTGTCGTCTGCAAATTTTAGGAGTTTAACAGATGGGTCTCCTGAGGTGCAGTCATTTGTGTAGAGGGAGAAGAGCAGTGGGCAGAGCACGCATCCCTGAGGTGCACCAGTGCTGACTGACCGGGTGCTGGATGTTATTTCACCCAGCCTCACATGCTGCTTCCTGTCTATCAGGAAGTGTGTGATCCACTGACAGGTGGAGGCGGGCACAGTGAGCTGGGAGAATTTGGTGAGGAGGACTTGGGATGATGGTGTTGAACGCCGAGCTGAAGTCCACAAACAGCATCCTTGCATAGGTCCCTGGGGAGTCAAGGTGTTGCAAGATGTAGTGCAGCCCCATGTTGACTGCATCATCCACTGACCTGTTTGCCTGGTAGGCAAACTGCAGAGGGTCCAGCCTGTGATGCCCTTCAGATGGGTCAACACCAGTCTTTCAAAGGATTTCATGACCACAGATGTCAGGGGGGAGGTGATAACAGGGGGTACAGATGATTGTGTGAGAGCGGGTGAGGGGTGTGAATGCGGGGTGATCAAACCTGCAGTAAAACACATTCAGATCGTCAGCCAGTTGAGGGTTCTCCATGGTGTGGGGGGAGGTTTTCCTATAGTTGGTGATGTCCTGCTGGCCTCTCCGCACTGACGCAGGGTCGTTAGCTGAAAACCAGTTTTTCTGCTTTTCAGAGTAGCTTCTCTTTGCTACTCTGATCTCGGCATTAGTCAGTGTGTTTCTGGCCTGGTTGTACAGGATCCTGTCCCCACTCCTGTAGGCCTCCTCTTTGGCTTGACGAAGCTGCTTGAGCTTTGCTGTGAACCACGATGTATTGTTATTAAAGTTGCAGTACGTTTTGGTGGGTACACACATGCATTTAAGAGTTCTAATATGAACTAGCATTTTGATTAAAGCTTTTATTGAAAAAAAGAGTGCCTTGGTCCGACCATATTCTTGAAAGTGATTATATGAGTACACCAGATTGTGCTGGTGTGACGGAGGTGTTCATAGTACATCCGAGACTACTGGGTCATGGAGGGGAGGAGATTGTGTGTTTTTTTTCTCACTGTTAAAATGTTGTTATTGAAAAATGTCATAAATTATTACTGCTACAGGTTATAGGAACAGAGTGTCTGACTGCATTGTGTTCTGTTTTTTTTTGTCAGTCTAGATTTGGTGTTAAAGAGAAACCTTGGATTGTTTTCCTTTTGTTTGATCAACGAAGAATAAAAGGCTGATTTCCCAACAAAAAGTCCTTTTTTTATAGCTCACAAGCCAGGCGAAACCTCTAGTTCGGTAAAGTGCCATTTCCTGTCTAGTTTTTGAGTAGTTTGTGCATTGCGCATTTGTGACACCATCTGCTAGATGGTCAACAAGAGGTGGGGTTGTGCTAGTGCCACCTTCTGAGCCTGGAGTAAGAACTGAGGCAAGAGCGGCTGGTAGTTTTGTCACATAAATAACGGCTGTATAAGTGGATTGAATCGGATGGTGCACAGAGATGTAATTGCATATTGAATGTAATTAGATGATCTGATAGGACAGTATTTTGTAGTAGAAATATTAGATGGTCAAATTCTAAACCATATATTAATAAAAGATCAATGGTATGGTTTCAGTAATAAGGGGGTGTGTTTGCATGTTGGGCGAAACCAATAGAGTCTATCAGTGATTAGAATGTGATTTTAAAACTATTTTTTTCATTGTCCATGTGGATGTTAAAATCTCCCCCTAAAAAAACTAAATTGGAGTTAATTATCTGAGTGGATAGAAAGTCAGAGAACTCGGATAGAAATTCAGAATAGGGGCCAGGGTGGTCCCTGGATGGGTGGTCTTCCAGTTTGGGTGTATAAGTCTAAGAACAAATTATTTAGATATAAATTCAGGGCTTGGGGACATTCCTAGGCTAGCATGGTAAATGAAAGCTACTCCACCTCCACAGCCTGTATTGCCAGGCATATGGCAGTTAACATAGAGGGGCAGACTTGAAATATGTTTTAGTTAGAAAAGTTTTTCAATTTGGTTATCAACTGATATTATGTGGTGGTTACCAATTCATTAGAAGTTTCCATGATGTTTAGAGTGTTAAAATAAAGTGGCATAAGAAACTGTACTCTCCTACCATTGGTCAAAAATAAAATCACTAACTCAGCAAAAACAGTAGATGGCGCACACTGCTTTGAAATACAAAATATTCTTCTGTGCATCCATGTAGGCCTACTGTAGCTCTCTCTGACAGACACATCTACTTTTAATTTACTTTTACATTACATTTTTAAACTATCTTAGGCTTTTAATATGCAGTTTTTCAGGGGGGGGGCTGAAGGCCCTTATTGTTGATTTTGTCTTGTTTTATGTATTGTTGATTTTATCTTTCCCATTTGAAGCCTATTAACTGAGGAAATGTTTAGCATTGTTGTTTAGTGTTGTTTTGTTAACCCTGTGTCATGTTGGCTATGCTTAAAGTGATG